>NC_079165.1:71249912-71299912 GCF_947568905.1 Ostrea edulis | reverse complement strand
TTTACACTCTGCTGTTCGGTTTTTAACTTGATATTAAATTCAAACCTTTTCAATACCGACGAAATAGCTTTCGCCTCCATACTTGTCCATTGATGTAAATACTACTTTATATGACATATGCAAATGACTTGACAATCGGAAGTTGAAACTTCAGTACACCAAACATGGCGCACAAATATGAATCGAGAAATTGGAATTTATCGAAATTGTTGAAAACGGTAGAATAGAGCCTCACAAATCTTAAGTTGCAGGTTGTAAATTTATATATTGACTAAGAAACATACAATATCATTTTATTTACATAAAGAGACACATTTTCTTGTTTTTTAATACTCAAAATACTAGTCAATTTTAAAACTTTTACAGCGAATTACAAAAGACCGGTTGAGTTTTCAATTGCCTGCTGGATTGATCAACAGACTTTACAATTTGGTCAGCAAAGTATCACATTTGGTCTGAATTTAGGTCACAAAGTTACTCAGGTATGACAAAGAATTGACAACTTTTTTTTCTCAGTGTGAGTGACAACCCCATAAATAAGATAATTTAACACTTCAGTTTTACTGATTATTTCAGGAAAAAGAATTTCTCTAATTGTATAAGTTAATAATTTCTTTGTTAAAATATCTCTCCATCTTATTTTTTTCATGGTTATAAGCTGAATAGGTGTTGTAAAATTCCCAAAGGTAGATGTGCACTAACCAACCCTAAAAACTATAAATAGAATAGAACTCTGAACTTAAATGGTTAGCTATAATAACAAGAATTCTATTGGTCAGAAACAGTAACAATAGAAGAGTTTTCTGGAAGTTTTCTTTGTGTGATATGAATGGAATGACCTCAAATATAGATTGACAAACAGATAAATGGTTCATGTACATGTGGACACTTTGTGAGATGTCTAATGAATTTTTTTAAAAAGTGAAATTGATAAGAGTTTATTAAAGTTCAATTTAATCAATAAAAAATTGTATTTGAGAGAGAGAGAGAGAGAGAGAGAGAGAGAGAGAGAGAGAATAGAGAGAGAGAGAGAGAGAGAATACACCCTTTTCTTTACTTAAAGTAATCAAAAGTATTTTTGAAAGAAAAATATAATCAAATTTGATTTTGTTCCAAATTTATTGATTTAAAAACACTTGAAATAATGTTTCAAATGAGAGAGAGAGAGAGAGAGAGAGAGAGAGAGAGAGAGAGAGAGAGAGAGCACCTTTAATTAAACATGTTAAAGTATTCAAATGTGTATCTGAGAGAGAAATATATTCAATTTGATTTAATTGATGTTCACTTTGGAAAAAAAATCCTAGGGAAATAGCTGCAAAAGACACTGAAATCAACTCAGATTTACCTGTAAAAGCAATCTACGCTTGAGTAACTTTGTGACCTAAATTCAGACCAAATGTGATTCTTGGCTGACCAAATTGTAAAGTCTATTGATCAATCCAGCAGGCAATTGAAAACTCAACCGGTCTTTTGTAATTCGCTGTAATAGTTGTTTTTGAACATTTACAATACTAGACTTTTTATGAACAGGTAGACTTATAAAATTAATTTAGTTCATCATGTTTAAGAAAGACAGTCTTGATAAAATAAATTGATGGTTCTATGATCAAGCTTCATTGATGGCCAGTTATTTGAATGGTGATGACACCCAAGATACTCTTCTCTTTACTATCATGCTTGGGAACATCTGAAAATAGACCTCTATTCAGGGGTTATAAATAGTCATTTATACATACTGAATTTAAAGAAAAAGTGTATTTCACATTTATTTCACTTCTATGGGTGGTGCCGCACTATCTAAAATTGCTTCTGTGAGTGGTCCCTCATTACATTTTTATGCTTCTATGGGTGGTTACCCAAATTTTAAAGTGCCTTCCCCGGGTACCTCATATGTTTTAATGGAACAGCCCTAATAACATATCTCTTCATACTTTTTATGCAGATGAACAAACTTCAAGCATAAGAAATTTATTTAAAAAAAATTCCCTGGACCTTCATTGTGGAATACCTACAACTGACTATGTTTCATTCCTCTCTCTATCTCTCTGATGGAGAGAAGAACAAAGTAATAATCAACCATGTGTATCCAACAATGCTGGACCTTTGGGTTTCACAAGATCTAGATGCTTTATGCTGGACCTTTGGATTTCACAAGATCTAGATACTTTATACTCATACATTAGGAATGTTGCCTGCCCCTATATATATATTCACACAATACTCATAACCAATCATTATGTGACTTACTAATATCATAAAAATAACAAGCTTCTTTTACAATGAAAATGCCTACGCACCTGTTCATATGCCATAAACTTGATGGCCGATTCGGGAGCTATTTTGATGACATTGACACCATTCCCTCGCCATAGTGACTTCACACCACCTTCCTCCAGCATGTGTTTAAAACCATTGATCACCCCGAATTGGTTCTTGCCTGTTCCATGCACCTGTCAACAACATCCTCAACATTTTTAATTCTTAAAATGTATCAATAATACTGCTACATATATTGCGAGGAATTCAATCGAAAAATACAATGTTTAATTTAGAGACACCATCAAAAATGTTGGTGAAGTGGCATTGAATAAAATAGGCTTTATGATCCTTCCCTCAAAACCATTTGCCAAGTGGACTGCACTCGTTTTTTGCTCAAAGCAGGCAAATTAAAACTAGTTTGAAAATAGGAAATGTCATTTATTTAGTAAATGACGAAAAGTATATACAGTACAGGGGGTCATTAAAACCAAGTAAAAATTAAGATCATATACTGCAAATGACTAGATGACCCCCTGTTATATACATCTATAAAAATAACATTGAGAAAGAGAACATATACAGTGGAGCCTCGGTAATCCGGATGCCATTAATCCGGACGCTTCACCTTCCGGACGATTTTTCTAGGGAACAGAATTTTTATACATTATTTTGCATCATTAATCCGGAAATTCGCGTTCCGGATCCGGACGGTCACTTTTTACTACAAAACATTATAATGCAAAGAAAACTGTACCGTTAATCCGGACGGTAATTTTGTTTAGGGAAGGTCTGTGTCGGACAAGTTTAGCAAGGCGTAAATTATAAAGAAAACAAGCCAAACTGTCTAATTGAAGCGATTACCTGTACCCTGTCAACACCTCCCTCCAATTAGGTGTTGTGTGATTATAAGTCCGTTAGATAGCACGTGCCGATCGAGACATTGTATTGCCAATTTTCGCACATAAGATCTTTATTGCGTGTACATAGTGTTGAATTTTGTAAATAAATCTGTAGCATATTATTTTATAGTCTTGATCAATTCCCTAATAGTATTAATAAATTAAACATCATGCCGTAATGATGTGTTTTTTTTTAACTGCTACACATATCAGTTGTACTGATTCGTAAATTGATATCGGCTTATTCAAATCTAAAGAGTGTAGATTATACTTCTAGATTCTGGATTTTATACTGTTGATTGGCGTGAAATATACAGTCATGTATGTTCATGCACATGTATATGTAGTAGGTTTTTAATGCTTAGAATGTCACGCATGTAGAATGTACCTGTGTACGATTGATTCTTGTTACGATGTTGTAGAGCTTTATTGCTTTCGAATTTTTAAACTCTGGGTAGAAGTGAGAAAATTACCATTTTAAGGAAAATGACAATTAAATTCTGTATGTACCTGTAATGTTAGTTTCACCTGAGTTTTGTTCCGTTCTTATCGCATCATGAAAATAATAGGTGCGCGTGACTAGATCAAAGCAGTAGTAGGTCTTGATATTACGAGCTTAAATGATTTTGTTCTCCCGATATTGTCTTGGATAATTATAGAATAAGAAATATAAACTCTGGCAGATTGAATTTTGGTTAAAGAATGTTGTCAACTGACATGATAATCACGAAATTCTTATATCAACTTTGGACGATGAAGATTGTTTTAAAAGACCGCCGAACCCGTGAATCGTGACAGATGGAAATTACCGGCCTCTTTAAGAAGTAAAAGTGTGATGAAATGTTTGAAGTGTAAATGATTATGTTAGTTACTAATGATTTATTTACTTATAGTTACATAAAGTGCTTCATTATTTGTTTTAGTGCATACGTACGGTACACAGTTTTGTATATTTATTTGTAGGGATCATATGTATGTACAATGTAAGCACAGGCAAATACACTGAACACGTACATTAAATTTTAGTGCTTTGAAATACATGTAAATGTTAACATTATCATAATTTATTTACTAATGCAAATGGTTAAATCCAATGATAGAATGTGTTTAATTCACTATGCATCAATAAAGTAGGCACATATTGGTTACTTATGCAAAGCTAGAAAATATGTGATTCAATTATCCGAACGCTTCATTTATCCGGACAATTTTGCTGGGAACCAAAGTGTCCGGATTAATGAGGCTCCACTGTATACACAAAATAAAAACATCCGATGGGGGGTGGGGGGGTGTCTAACAAGAAGGAAGTTGTATCGTATGGTTGACTCCCTATTGCATACACATATTGTAAAAAAGACTAACATAAAAATATTGCCTGCCCACAAAAAAGGGTGGATCACTGATTTTAGAAAACAAACTTTACCGAGCTTTTGACTGAAAACACTGACCTGAGCTGGTAACATTAAAATCTGATAATGAATTTACATGTACTGCTCCTGTATTAAGTTTATGGAGAGATTAACTTACCTGTCAGAAGACCATTAGGATTTCTGTCACTGCCAATTTTTCACCATTAAAAGAGAAAATTCCTTTACCTGTAACATGACCTTGATCCTGTCCAGAGGGGCTGTACATGACCTTGACACAGCCCCTGCCATGCCTCCAGCCATCAAATTGGTTTTCCATATCCCTGTCTTCATTTCCTTTTCCGTGAAGTCATCTGGTACAATGACATTCTCACCAACATCTATCATCTATAGAATTTCCAAAACAAAAATTTCTCTCATTAAAATTTCTAAACTATGTTTTCAATTATGATCTCTTTTTAAGAAAACCGCACTCTACTTCCATGCATTGAATTAAATGATTTCAGCTGTAATGGGAAAACAGTGCATTGTATCGCCGTTATATTTTCAGTTAAATATATGGGTCATGTGGGTTGAGATACAAGAAAAATGCTGGAAGTGTCATAAAAATCAAACAAATTGATAATCTCTTGAGTACATGACCAAAGCCCCATCTGAAATACAAACCTTTCTAATGTTTTTAAGATGAGGTATTGCTGAAATAAAATTTCGTTCTATATGTTTCAAGAGGATTAAATTTTACAAATAAAGACAATTTATTTATGTATATATCACAAACGGGGTCATATGATTTATTACATGTAGGTATGTTGGCACAAGGTTTTAGCTTTTTGAATAATTATTCAACCACACCTTCCTTCAATCAAAATTTCTTTTTTCAGTATTCAGAGTCAACAGAAACAGATATTTTCCGGTTAGCAAACAGACAAAACGCACAAATAACCTGGTACACAGTCATCTACATTAACTGAGATATCATGCATATTAAAAAGAGTTGATTGTTTATGTCAATTAATGAAAATCTATTCAAACAATACTAATTGCACATTACATTTACGACAAAACAGAGAGAGAAGCCTTGATAATAAAGAAACAAATTGCTGTTAAATATACACAACATTTGAAAATTATTTTTACGATAAACATGTCATCACTTACAAATACTATTTCCGCTTAAAATATCAAAATACCTCACATTAGACCGAGGCTGGAAATATGCTTGAAGGCATAAAAAAAAAAAAAAAAAGAACCTAAAATCTAAATGATGAATTAATCAACTTGATTAACTGATTTTGAAGAGAGGTGATCATGTATGGACAATAACATTACACAGATAACAAAATTATTACATACTAGTTACTAATAAATTTTCTTCCCATGAAAATAAATTTACTTATTGTCAAGAGCAGACCACACAGTGACAATTCTTGTCCAATTTCTCTGATTGTATATTGAAATAAGATGAAAATTTAATTGGGACAAAGTCTGAATTTTATTTTAACTTTATCATGTACATGCATATTCAAACTGTCAGAAATTTGATATCCTGCAGGTGATTTTTATAGATTTTTCCTCAAACACTTTATTTTAGGAGCAAAGACACAACTCTGTCCATGTCCATTCAGCTTCACTTTTTCTCTCAATGAAGTTTAAAGTATTTGAATATGCCTTTATCAAAGCAAGTTAATAGAATTGTCTGATGAAAAAAATACACACTTGTCCGAATGATGTATCAAATTTTGAACCTCAAAGAGTGTTACCATTCACATTAACACTGAATACGGACTGGCTGGATATAATATTGTTTTTCAAATTATTTCACAGATAGTGAGACACAATCATACCACAGAAGCAATCTAATAAAATCAGTTCATCTCTAACCGCTACACTGGAGAAGGATCTGACAGCATCGCATTTGAGGTCATATTATTGACCCCGGTTTCATAAATAATTCAATAAATATTCGACCAATAACAATCGCTTGAAAAAGAATCAAGGACCAATCAGGAATCGTTTTAATGAAACGAATCCAGATTGTAAGTTGACAAAAAATGGCATAGATCCATGAAAATTTTTAACGAATTTTAAATATCAGCGTTAAAGGAAGATCTTAGATATACATGTAATACATCCATTATCGTTAAAATATAATATCGCTCATGACAGATGCCATCTTCTTCAATTATTCTCCCGTGCTTCTTGGTAATTATTGGCATGCACATGATAAATACCAAATATGTTCCAATATAACAGCAAAAGCTATCATTTAATTGGTCAAATGTGAAAGGTGAAATAACTTGACCTCAAATGCAATGCTATCAAATCCTTCTCCTGTGTAATGGATAGAGACAATCTGATTTTAATTACATTGAAAACAGAAGTGATATTTTACCATTATTTAGTACATAAAAGTCAAATGTCACACATATTAGTTTTTCTGTAAATACATGCAATACATATATATTGTATAACAATGGTCTATGTATAAACTTGTCATCATTTACCTTATAGAAATGATAATGTTACAAGCATCAAATTGTGAAATTCAGGCAACTGTAAACTAATTTACTTCAATAACAGACATGTATTTAGATGACACTCCAAAAAAAAAAAACCCTTGAATTATTAAGCCCAAAATTTTCTTGCACCTCATTAAGTTACGAATTTTCTTGCATAAAAGCAGGGATTGGAATGGAATGATTACTGTTAATCGTAGATCAAAGCAAACATTAAGGATAAACAATACTCACCTAGTAAATACTTACACAGTTTCTCTACAGGGAAATAGTTTACATATATAAATACACAAATTAGAAAATCTAATTGAATAAGAAAGCAGAGAATATAGAGATGCAGATTTACTGTAGCTTGGACAGCCCATTCTAAGCCAAATACTCATATAACAACATTAATGGTTAGTGAGAATAGCATAAGAAATGGTTGATGATGTTGAACAAAAGTGCTTATTAATATTTAAAAATTCTTAGTTATTTCTATCAACAAGAGTAGGATTTACAATTTAATGATGCAAAAGCTGATCATCACACTTACTGAGGCATGGCGCCAGTGCTGAAGAATTTCTTTTATACTCTGAGAGGGGGAGAGAATTAGGTAGTCCCTCCATTCTGACCATTCAATCTTTAAGGTACCATCCTTGTCCATTCTGCAAGACAAAAACATATACTATATTATATACTTACCAAATAAATAAAACCTCAACATTTCAAATCAAACACACTGCTGTTGCATTCAACTGGATTACACCTCCTAAACTATGTACAAGTATGCAACAACAACCCCCAACCCCAACCTCCCCCAAAATATGCATGTCTCACAAATTAAAACCAATTTAAAATATTTACATTCACTGAATCTTGTCTCTTATATTTCTTATGAAATTGACATTGCTTTCATCATGCAACAAATACATGGTTGTTGCAAACTAGTTTGATCCGGTTTTCTAGACCACCTGTCTGCAAAATCATTACCAAATATGGAGTGTCATCAAGGTCAAAGAGTGCATTGGCTGTTCAATTCAATGTAACAAATGGGTCAATCATATGATATTTTAGATCTTAATTCTAGTTTATATTTTTGATGATACATGTACATAAAAATATAAATATAAACAATAAAATGTCTTTATTTGTTGTTTCATCGGGTGATGAAGGTAGTAATCATTGCAGAAAATTTTAACATTTTTTCTGCAATGCTACATGTAGCTACCTTCATCACCCGATGAAACAACAAAGAAAGCATTTTATTGTTCAAATAAAGGTTCCTTCTACCTGCATCCCACATATATAAAAACAAGAGGTCCACGGGCCTTCTTGGTCAACTGAGTAATATGTATAGCAGTGTGACCGTTGGACTAAGTGAAGTATGAAATGGTCATTGACCAGAGCCAAGTAATAATCACATTCAGTAAAGTATAATAAATTCAAAATAGAAATGTAAAAATCAGCTTTTCTGGCTCAGTGGTTCTTGAGAAAAAGATTTTAACTATATATTTGTATGTAAAACTTTGATCCCCCTTGTGGCCCCAGGCATTCAACCTCCGGAGCCCATGATTTGAACAAACTTGAATCTGCATTATGTCAGGAAGCTTTCATGTAAATCTCAGCTTTTCTGGCTTAGTGGTTCTTGAGAAGATTTTTAATGTTTGTCCCTATATATTTGTATGTAAAACTTTGATCCCCCCTTGTGGCCCCATCCTACCCCCGGGGGCCATGATTTGAACAAACTTGAATCTGCACTATGTCAGAAAGTTTTCATGTAAAAATCAGCTTTTCTGGCTCAGTGGTTCTTGAGAAGAAGATTTTTAAAGATTTTTCCTAAAAATTTGTATGTAAAACTTTGATCCCCTATTGTGGCCCCATCCAACCCCCGGGGCCCATGATTTGAACAAACTTGAATCTGCATTATGTTAGGAAGCTTTCATGTAAATCTCAGCTTTTCTGGCTTAGTGGTTCTTGAGAAGAAGATTTTTAAAGTTTTTCCCTATATATTTGTATGTAAAACTTTGATCCCCCCTTGTGGCCCCATCCTACCACCGGGGGGCCATGATTTGAACAAACTTAAATCTGCAATATGTCAGGAAGCTTTCAGGTAAATTTCAGCTCTTCTGGCCCAGTGGTTCTTGAGAAGAAGATTTTTAAATGACCCCACCCTATTTTTGCATTTTTGTGATTATTTCCCCTTTGAAAGAAAATGGCCCTTCATTTGAACAAACTTGAAAGCCCTTCACCCAAGGATGCTTTTGGCCAAGTTTGGTTGAAATTGGCCCAGTGGTTCTGGAGAAGAAGTCGAAATTGTGAAAAGTTTAACAGACAGACAGACGACGGACAAAAAGCGATCAGAAAATCTCACATGAACCGAAGCTAAAAATGCCATAAAGGAAAAAAATAGAATTTTTTTTCCATAACTCAAGACAAAGTCTTGACTGTACATAAAATACACTTACTTGGACACCAATTTGTCTGCCTCATTTGAATCAATGTTAACACCAAGTTTCTTAAATGAAGCAATAATCTCGTCTTTGTCGATAGAACCTGAAAAAGAAAATCTACGTAGATATTGCTATGTTAAACATCAATTGTCATGACTACCAAAGTATCAAACTGTCTTACCTAGTATTGCTTAAAAAATAAGATGCCCATGGGCCACATCGCTCACCTGAGACACCTTGGCCTTGTCGTTGTTAAAGGTCAACAATATATGAGATAGGAAGTGCATATATACTTGTGTTCTAATCTCGAAAATTCTAATGATATGTATTAATCATGGTTTTGTTTCCTGAAATAAACACAGTTTTAAAGCAATACTAGCTGTAATTTTGTTGTTGAATGTTTGTTGCAAAATTGTGATTTACTATTTCAATGACAAAAAAATAAGGTTTATAAACTTTTGTTATTGATATTTGTGTTATAAAACCTATCCAGAGACTCCGAATGAAGCAAAATTACATCAAAATGTCTTCCAGTACAAAAACTGATTACTATATAAAACTATACATTCAATAGAACCGAAATATTTATTTTGATAAAATCTTAACCTTATTTTTAATTTTATCGATGATTATGGTTAAAGTTCCATACAAAACTATCATAATAACATATTTTTACAACAAAATAAAATTTCCAAATTCTGAGGTAATATTACTTTAAAGCATAACAAAGTCTTACCATAAAGAATCTATATACAAAATATGAAAGCCCTATCTTAATAGTTCAGGAGATATTAAAAAGTTCAGATTTTTCTTAAAGTAGGTCAAAATCAAAGGTCAAAAGATCAAACACCATTGTACATGTGTCACAATGTCTTGCCATGAAGATTTTCTGTACAAAACATGAATGACCTACTTACAATAGTTGCTAATATACTTTTCTTAGTAGTAAGATCCCATGGGGATCCAGATTAGAATTGGTCCTCAGTACCCCTTGCTTGTTGTAAGAGGCGACTAAATGGAACGGTTCTTCAGATGAGACCACAAAAAAACGAGGTCCCGTGTCACAGCAGGTGTAGTACAATAAAGATCCCTCCCTGCTCAAAGACCTTAAGTGCCAAGCATAGGCCTAAATTTTGTAGCCCTTCACCAGCAATGGTGACGTCGACATATGAGTGAAACATTTTCTAGAGGGACGTTAAACAATATTTAATCAATCAATCTTAATAGTAGGTCAAACTCAGAGTTCAAGGTCACAAGGTCAAAGGACATGATATGAAATGAAAGGCCTTGCCATAAGAAATTTATGTACTAGATATGAAAGATCTAGTTTAAGACATATTGAAAAGGTAAGATTTTTATCAAAAGTAGGTCAAATTTCCAGGTCACGATCATAAGATCACACACCATTCGATCACATGAAAGGGCTTGCCGTAAGGAAAGTATAAACAAAATATGAAAGCCCTAGCTTAAACATTTTTATAAATATTTCCTAAAAAAATCAGCATATATAACTGATGTTAGTACTAAGGGGTTGTATTTTAGTAGGAAGCCGGAGTACCCAGAGGAAACCCATACCCTCTCAAATACAACCACTGCCAATCACGGGGATCAAACTCGGGTCACAGCGGTGAGAAGTGAGTGTGTTAACCACTACGCTACACAGACACCCGACACCCACAGTCTTCATGAAAACATTTAAAACTTGCTGGCCAGTCGGACCAGTGAACTGTCTGAATTTACTGGCCCACGGTGAAATTTATTGGCCCCCTAAATTTTCATGTTTATCACATACATTAATGGAATGTATTGTAATATTGTACAATTAATTTACTGAAACTATGGTTATTACTCATATTCATATCTACCCTAAGACATCCTTTCTGTCGATATCAGAAAAACAACACCGGCTGTACACGGTATTTTCTCTCTCTTCGCCCGCAAACAACAAGACTACAAATTCACATATTTTTCACAAACATGAAAACAGCCCGAGTGCACCTTAGGAAGTAGCCTTCTCTACCAACATCAAATGGAAACCATTGATTAATTCTACAAACTATAGAAATTGTATAAAATCAGAGATAACTGCAATTGTCGAAGTTCATTTTAATTGGACAATGCAATAAAGCAGCAATTACCGGTGTGCAGTGCCGATACAGAACGCGGCCATTCTTGTTGTTTCAACAAGTTGTTCGTTTAATAAGTTATCTTGACAATTAGAAGTATAGTTACCGTTTTTTACGAAATAAACCACAATGTCCAAACATTTACTTTATATGCTATTTTTTGATTTATTTTTATTTTTATTGTAAATTTAAGGAAATAAGATGTTCAGAATATCTAAATCCAACATTATGTTTAATGTGATTTACAAAAAGTCTACTAGCCCATCGGACTTTCTGATTTTTAATTTTCACTGACCCGACCGTAAAATTCACTGGCCTCGGTCTTCGGACCACTGAGTTTTCGTGAAGACTGCACCCAAGTTATATAATCATAGCAGCTGAAAATCACCTGACCTTGACTTGTCTCCATATTTGATAATGACTTTCATATTTAAACGATGGTAAAGGGAAATAGCCCAAGAAGGACAATCTCTAAACTCATAAAATAAACCATTGTATCATATAGGTAAGTGTTGTTTGATATTTTAAATTCAAACAAGATGTACTGTGAGTAATGCTCACTAAGAATACCCCCCGCTTACCCCAATCTCTCAAAGGGTGTTGTTAATAGGTATAAATTACCTCTTTCCTCAGTGTAAAACTATGGTATGCCTTTGTAGAAGAAAATGGAAGATATAGTCCGAACACAAATCCATGGCATAAACCTATAATTTTGACCTTGAGATCAAAGGTCAAGGTCATAAAGGGGTCATGAATGTACATGACACATAGTCTCATGGTGATACACCCATGTCTTATGGTATGACTATGTCAAAACTCTATAATCAATTTTGACCTTGAGGTTAAAGTTTAAGGTCATATAGAGGTCATGAAGGTACTTGACACATCGTCTCATGGTGATACACTCATGACACATCGTCTCATGGTGATACACTCATGTGTCAAATATGGTATGTCTATGTCAAAGAACAAAGAAGTTATGGCCCGGACACGAATCCATTGTAAAAAAACCTTTAATTTTGACCTTAGGGTCAAGGTCATATAGAGGTCATGAAGGTACCCGACACATCGTCTCATGGTGATCCACCTGTGTGCCAAATATGGTATGCATATGTCAAAGAACAAAGAAGTTAAAGACCCGGACACAAATCTGGAGATAGACAGACGGACAGACAGACAGACAGACAGAGTGATTCCTATATACCCCCCAGAACTTCGTTCGGGGGGTATAATAAAAGGTAAAAAATAAACCAGAAAACACATTTTCCCAACAATTTTAACGATACTTTGAAATAGGTTGAGGAGTTTATGAAATGTGTGTTTCCACACAGACCGCACTAAAAACCCAGATGTAACCATGGTAACTCGATTGAAACAGATTGTGTCTTCATAGTTGCAAATAATGTAATGGATTTCAATGGAAATATCAAGCAGAACACACATAGTGAATGTAATATTTAAAAATTTAATTCTATTCACTACAAATGTCACTCAGACACCCTCAGCTGAATTTTACTGATACTTTATAACAATGTAAAAAAGTCACAAAAGTAGATCGACCTATGTACCATTTACAACAGTTACATTAATTAAGTGTCCTGCATGTTCACATTAATAGTAGAACTATGTACCGTTTACAACAGTTACAATGTGTCCTGCATGTTCACATTAATAGTAGAACTATGTACCGTTTACAACAGTTACAATGTGTCCTGCATGCAGTCTGTTGGGCTTCCTAGGTAACTACAGGGCATTCATCATTTATTCATAATATCCACGCTTCTATATTCAACAAAGGACTCACCATCATCATTGATGTCAATGTTTTTGAAGTACAGTCGCAGTTTGCTCTCATGGTCTCGGACATATTTAACAAATTCTCCAAAGTCAATTAGTCCATCTTTATCTTTGTCATGCTTGTCAAAAAACCTCTGAAACAAATGATATAAAGAAAATCATCTAAAAACTCTCCAATACAAATATAGTCTAAATAAATCAACTTTATTTCCTGGCATACATATATATATTAAGTCACTCACACATTGACAATGTTGCCAACTTCATATTATGTATTGATTACATGCAGATCTTAGATGTACTCTCAATACAAATCAAGAAATCGAAATCAGTAAGCAGATATTGAATTGATCATTGTCACTCATTTCTGTTCAGACTGTTTGTAATAACGTGTATACCCCCCCAAGCAATTCTTCTCCAATTTTCTTAATGCCTGACGTAAACTTATCCACAATAAAAGTTAGCATCATATTAAAACCCTATTCTTTTCATGCTTTCAGTTTCAACAATACAGGATATTATTTGTATGAATAATTTAATTGTTAAGAGAAACTCAAGGCTGTCACTGTCCTTCTGGTACAGGGTCCGGGTCCAATTAGATTGGGAAAATTATCAACATTTTGGGCCAAATTGGGAAATTTTACATTTCAGGCCTTGTCTTAAGTAAAAACAAAACTAACATGATTTATTTTTTTTATACACACAATGTAACAGTGTGTGATATTGGGAATTTCTAGAAAAGTAAATTGGGAATTTTGAGGGGTTTTCCCAATTGGGAAGGGTCCATTTATCGGACCCAATTCAAAGAGATTGACGGCCCTGAAACTTAGTAATCTTGAACAGTGTGTAAATTCCCAATACCATATGAAAAAAAATTCCTACCAGTTTTTTTTTAAAAATAATTCTTTGAGTGTCCTCAATGGAAAATTAACGAAGATCTGACATACAGTAACCTCACTATCAAATTAAGACATCACATATGAAAGGGTTTATTTCACATACCACAATGAAACACACTTGGAGACCAGACTGAGATATTTAAGCTTATCTAAATTCATAACCAGGAAACCATTACCTCATTAAATCCTTATTCTATGATCATCATCTTCTATACATGTAGATTCAAAAGTCACAGCATGAAAATGGCATGTTAAGGTAGACCTATACTCTGCCTTAAATGGACTCAATCATGAAAAAATTGCCTTTATAAGATAGATATATATTCCAGTAATAGATAAACATGGAAAAATATATATGTTAACATGATATTTTCATTGTTATTGCTTCTCAAAAGTAAGTACCCCATCCACATATAATCAGCATTAATGAAAATGTATTCCTCCTTCTTATTTTTCTTAATAATTAATAGTTTTCCAAACAAATGGGCTGTAATAAGCAACATAGACTACATACCCATTATTTAATGATATGTAATCATTTATTTTAATAAATTGGAATAACTTTTTTCATAATGCACACTTTGTGAGCCCAAACATGTTAAAAGAAATACTGTTGAAAATATCAATGCCATTTGATGTCAATAATATTGTTCTTTTCCCCCCCCCCTATTTTTATGGACTAAACCTTGAATAAATTGTTTCTAATTTACAGATTATTATCTCAGAAAAAGGATTTACATTAAGAAAATCATATGTTGACGCATCATTTTAAAAGCTATAAGCTCTACAACAAGTATACCCCCCCCCCCCCCCAATCTTGATTATACATTATCATCTTTTAATACGACATGTGAAATTTGAGTATATTTACAACCTTGGATAATAATTTGAACCATGTTAAACTATAAGTATTATAAGATACATGTGGTTTGCAATTAGATTTTACATTTCATCTGGGGGAAAATATTCTACAGAAGGCAATTCACAATATGAATATAAAACAAAAGTAACAATTGAAAACTGAATTTTGATAGTTTAGCTTATATGATTAATGCATGTGTGTAATATCTTTTATCATGAAATCATTTTCAGGTACATAAATTGGATATACATACATGTACACCACTTACGCCGATCTATGTAGATGCAATCTCAATAAGGAACTAATCGCGTTATACAGATGCCGCCCCAATAATTTTGAAAAAAAGGAGAGAGGATGAGGAAAAAATGACAAAATTTATGACGGTCGGTGAAATAAAACAAATTATTTGCAGCTGTTCTTTAAAGCTTGCGTCAATATCTGCAACACTGGAGCAGCGAACACAACTATGATATCTGTGGTCACTGGAGCAGCGAAGTGTGAACTTTTATTTTTACACAAGCTTACCATGTATTTGTTCATGATAATTTGGATTCAACAGCTGTGTAGTTTTGAATTAGCAATTATTATGCTCGAGAATTTTTTACTCATATGGAGACGTCACCATTGTCGGTGAAAAGCTGCAAAACTTAGGCCTATGCTCGACGCTGACGGCCTTTGAGTAGGGATTTTTAGCGTGCCACACCTGCTGTGACACGGGGTATCGGTTTTTGCGGTCTCATCCAAAGGACCGGCCATTTAGTTGCCTCTTGCGACAAGCATGGGGTACTGAGGACCTACTTTAACCCGAATCCTCACAAGAGAAATAATATTATTATTATGATGCTGGTGGAAATATGAATTGGCCCCCCTTTCCCATCCATCTCTCCAACTTTCTGATGCCCGCGTAATTCCATATGTTGAACATGGATCACTGTAAAACTTTTACATACATGAATAGTCAATGTACCTCAATGTTTGTTCTCCAACCGATTTTTTTCTAAATCTTGAATCATCTTTAGCCCCCCCCCCCCCCCCCTTTAATACAAAATTTGACCTCAGGTGATAAGAACGCCTTGGAAGGAATCAATATCCGATATTCATATCGCCATGTAAAAATCAAACTGATATCTTTAAAATACCACATTTCGGAAAACGGACATGTGGTTCCGCATTTACATTTGATTGTGACGTAGGCAGAGTATAGGTCTACTTTAAGTGTAAATATACATATATTTGCAGAAATTTTATGTTCAGAATAATTAAGGCAATAACCCACTGACTTTCAAGAACTGCAATGCCTCATTTCTTTCACTGAACTGTACACAATGTATATCAAATTTATGCGTCACTGTACAATGAAAGCATATACCCCCTGCTTTATGCATCACTGTACAATGAATGCATATACGCTCTGCTAAGTTGAATGAAGGTCTAAAATTTAAATCCCAAAATAAGAGGACTGATCAAATAAAGGAAAAATTGAGTAATATTTTGGTTTATAATTCCAATCTGTTTCATTATGCTGTGTTGATCTTGAAATACAAACCGTAAACAATTTCATGACAATGGGAAATTTTCAAAACACACTGGAGAATCAAAATGTCCTGTGTAGAATAATGTTGAAATAGCAGTTCCATCATTTATGCATGTTTTATTTACATACTTTAAATGAACTAGAGTATATAATTTCAAAAAACATTCTTTATATTATCACATAACATATTGAAACCGGTATATATTCAATTTCTACACTGGGGATTCACAGCTAAAGTAAACCTATATGGCACACCATTACTGTCGTTTTTCCAATATTTAGGTAAAACTGAAATGTTATTAAAAAATTTTAATTTCTTGACTATTAATTCATCATGATGCACATAAATACCCAATGACATATACATCTGTGATCATTTTTACAAGTCTACAGGGTTTAATCCAGTCTTTATGTGTTAATACCCATGTTACATTCAAGGGAAATTTCTAAGATGGAGAATTAAGTTCCCAAAGGTTAGAGAGGACAAGCCTTTTAAGTTCTCAAACAACAACATCTCAGAACAGGAGAATAAATGGCTGATAATTGTTTATATTGTTGGAGTCTGATGATAAGGCCAAAATAAAATATATATGTGTTTCCTATTTCACTCTCCCAAAAATTTGGTAGGGTAGGTAGGTAAAACATTTTATTTTATTGAAACATTTTCCTTGAAATATCATTTTTGATACAGTTTAAATACATGTATATATATATATATATATATATATATATATTACAATTACTTTTAAAACATTTTGAAGATCAAAAGCAGTCAAAAACAGAAAAAAATTGCGGACTTTATTTCATTCATATATATATTGTCAATAAAATCTTTAAGGTTGGCAGCAAAAAAGTAGGTAGGGTCGGGAAACCGGAAACACACATATTTTATTTTGGCCTAACAGAACATGAAAGTATATATCAAAACTGAAAAGATTTGTTTGAAATTCATATATACAATCTTAAGAAGGTAAATTCTGCAATATAAGAGTTTTCTACAATTAAAGGGAAAAGGGTATACTCATATTTTTCAAAATGGGAAATGTATATACCCTTTACTGTAAAAACATCCTTGATAAATCCCTGGACAGCTTGCTGTTACCTAATTAACATAACAGGAGGATGACATTGCAATTACGATTCACAAACATACTGTTCCTCTGTCTCAATTTATGCATCCTGTAATAGACTAGTATTGATTAGCAGAAAAATGGACAGACCCTGCACAACAGCCATTTAATCTCTCATTTGTATCACAACTATTATCAGAACTCTACTGATTTTCTTCAGATAAGACCGTTCATTTCCCTGAAAATGCATTATCCCCCCCACCCCCAACATCTGAGGACTACTCTCTGAAAAATCGGTGCTGGTCCCTGGGACTACTTCCCACACTAATATAATTCTCAATATTTCTAACCAATCAAAATGTTTGGTAGGTGGAGCGCTCCATGAATTGGGATATTTGTGACATATATCTCTTACTATATACACCACACTCGTGTGTTCCTCTAATTTTTGATGCTATATATCAACAACGTAAAATGAATGTAAATTTACTGACACAGAAAATCTGGTAATAACAGTTAAATAATTAATTACAACAACATGCAAGTCATTTTCCCAAGTCAAGGGTTTGTATTGATGAAATTCACTACGCAACAATTTTGCGGATCACATTTCCTTTGACTCTGGAAGATGCAGATCAGTATGCATATATGTCCATTGAGCCTGTGCTTCTCTGAATATAACTGACTTGCAGTTAACATTATCCCACAACTTACACAAGGTGATGTTTGAAATCAGAATTGATGATAGAACTTGTATCATACATGAATTCAAAATTTGAAGAAAACCCTGTATGTGGTTTCACTTAATAGATTAAACCCTCTCCTCAACAAGCAATACTAAATGAAGAACTATCTACATTTTATTTTGTATAATATGGTGTTGATATGAATGATTTTATCATTATCATCATCTAGGCAATATTTGGAATCTGAATTCTATAGGTTTTATGGGGTTTTGTTGCAAAATATTAATAAAGGTGCTGTTACAAGTTAATATATTGGATTTTATATCGTGCACAATGGCTATGCCATACGTCTATCAACACGTGTCTGTCAGTTTTATACATCAATTCAGCAATTCTCCACAATATTTAGCTGTAATTTCAAAAACTTCATTCAAAGCTTAATCTTTTCAAGATAGGAATTAAACCAATAATATTTATTTATTTCCATTAGCGGTGCATTAAAAACGACAATGTAAACAATGGATGGAGTCATTACTAAGTCCTAATTCAAAGGTTACGTCACCTGTTGATATAAAGGTCTCTTTTCCCAAAACATCATCAATGAACCTTCAGTCTAAGCAGATGATATGTTGTCATGTTATGTGGGCATGGTCAAATCAGTAATACGATTTCAATTATGTATTAGAAAGTGAGTTAACGTAATACGCCAGTTTCAAGATATATTCCGAGTTATTTCCCTTTGAAGAACTCTCGTATATAGTAAGGCGCGAAACAATTTGTTTACATGCAGGAGTGGGACGAATATTCATCACTGCATTGAATGTACTCAGTATGTTTCTCATATGCTGTTTCATCATCCGAATTCAACTGATACACAAACTAAGTGATAAGTATTCAGGGAGTAATTAAATACATGGAATTCTTATTATATCACGCAATTTTGTTGGTCGCAGGTACCATATCTAGGATATTACTTTCAAATATGACATTGTTTATATGTTTCTGCTTTAGTAAAACATTTCTTTCGATAGTATTTTGTATTTCCAACGTTTACATATTTAAAGAGACATTTTATCGTCTTCCTCAGACTGTAGGTTCACTCTGTACCACTTAGGCCCTCAAAGTTCTACTAAATGTACCTCCTACACAGGAGAGCTCTAATCTCTAAACATTTTGATTGAAATCAAGTGATGAGCTTGCTAGTCTATCATAGCACGACTTGCTTACAAAATTATGTTAACTCTCATGAGAACAAACAAAATGCATACAAAAGAACGAAAATGTCAAAATTCAGACCCTGTCAAATTCAGGACTTTCAACCATATACTTTGTCCCTGGTTACAAAGGTGGATAATGACACACATACCCTCTAATCTCAGCGAGATTCGTCGAGGCTGGATATTTGGACTGACGCCTCTTCCGAATCTCAGACCAGTGTCACATAAAGTGATTCGGGAAATCTTGCCTGAACTTCGGCCGCTTGTTGCGATTAAAATGGGTTAAATTGAATTTCTTGTCCGCTTCAACTTTTCGCCTTAGACATCCTATTGACTCCCTATCACAATGAAACATGCATTTCTTACCTTTACAAGGTGCAAATCCCACAGTAATTCAAGTTGGCTATTTTCGAAGCCATTGCAAACGGCCACCATTTCATAGTTTACCCTCATAAAATACATTTTTAAAAATAAAATCATTATAATTAATTTACTACATCTAGATACTTCTAGAAATCAATATTTCAATTCCACTATAGCATATTTAATTCTATGCCTTCAACATTTTTTTCTTCGTAGATTATATCGCCAGCAATCGTGAAGAAAATGTGATCCGGAACTGGGCAAAATTTACATACCCCTTCTCAAGTCGACAACACTTTTCAAAATTAAACACAAGCGTGTAGGCCTAATATTTTGTGTTTGATTTAAACCTATAAATTACTCTTCAGTCTAATACGCATTCCTGCTATAAGCCCAAATGGACAGTGTTCAAAAACTGTATATGCAATCAAATATAACCTTTGCATGACCCGGTGTTTGTGGAACTTGCAAGGTGGACAGTGCCTGAGTAAGGTCATTGATGTCTATTCTTCCGTCCTTATTCACATCAAGTTTGTCAAATAATTCTTTCAGTTTCACTTCTTCCTCCTTTGAGATGTTAGGTGTTTCTTCTGTCGTCATTGTGGCTATTTTAAAATCCCTACCGTTTTCATTCACGTATTTTCATCCATTCCCTTTTCCCTCGTGCAAGACGAACACAAAATACTGCAAGCTTTACTATTGGATAAAACTATCTGCTTTAAAGGGAAGTAAGTGAAAATATTTTAGGGAACATCTCAAAATTTGAAAAAGTAAAATTCGACATTCCCATATTTAAGATATCGCTTAAAAGTAAATTTTATTCAAAATCGGTACTATGCACAATGCAAACAAATAACACTAAATTTGAACCACAGCAGTAAGGTAGTTATTGAAGAAGCATGACTAAAAAATAAGGAAAAGAATGATAACTGAAATAGAAATAAACAAAAATTAATAGCAGTTTACATGAGAGTTAAATTTTTTAGCAGAGCATGACCAAATAATAAAAGAAAGAAAACAAAAGGAAAATAATTAAAAGCAAACAATAAATTTATTTAATTGTAAGTTTTTAAACTTTTGATTTTGGTAAAGTTTTGTGGATTCCATTTTACTAAAATTTCTTTGAAATTGTTGAGAAATCACGTTTGATTTCGACTATATTTCTAACATGTTGTGGTACAGTACCTCTGAAGTTTCTCCTTCACAGCGGTTAATATCTTTCAAACTTTTGAAATTAGTATTTCAGGTCAACATTCTCAGAAACGTATATCTATATACATGTATAACATACATGTTTCTATAGATGGCACAACGTTTTTACATTTATTCCTCATTAAGGATATTTCGTAAACCTAAGATATCTTATAGAATTTATAAAACATTTTCTAAAGTTTATGAGATATCTTATATCCTTTTTAAAAGATATGAGATATCTCATATTTTTGTAATATAAAATATCTTTTAAAACACAAGGGCGGATCCAGAAGGGGGTGGGTCCGGACCCCCCCCCCCCTTTTTTTGCGAAACAAACAGTTTAGATTAATTCAACTTTAACAAGACTTTGAGTCAAATTGATATGAAAGGTGGATACTTACATGTAATTGCATCATTCAGATTTATCAATACCAGTATATCATTTTATTCTAGGATAAATAAGACGAGAAACCGATTTATATTTACAATATTTTCGTCAGACACAAGCATCACTTAAGAATTCTGAAAAAGGATATGTAACATAAAGATTGTTTAAGAAGTAGACAGTTTAAAAGTGAAAAAGAAGTGCCGGGAAATGCTCAGAATACAGGATTTTGTACCAGTTACCCCCAGAACTTCTGGGGGGTGCTTACCCCCCACCCCCACCTATCGGGAGTAACCTTTAAATCAGCTCTTTTTTTAATTTCTATTGCGAAATTAGATCTGAGTGTGGCGATAAAAATTACTAGAACTTTGGAAACAAGTAGTAGATAAACTAAGCATTTTCGTGTAAAAGAACTGTCTCAAGATCTCTCTATAAGATGTTGTGTACATAAGGAGTGGGAGTTGTGAAAAGTACCTAAAAGATCAAGTGCTAGACCCCCTCCCTTTCAAAATTTTCTAGATCAACCTTTGAAACATTAAAAATTTCTTATATGTTTATTCTTATATGTTTATAAGATAATCTCATAAACTTTATAAGATATCTTAAATATATTTTATAAGATACCTCATAGATGATGAATGGAAAAACTTTTACTCAGTACGTTAACTTTAATCTAACTAGTCTAATGCTCTACTAAAATTGGAATAATTTGATCAGATATTTAGAACAGCATTTAAAAAAAACTGACGGAAAGAAAAGAATGGAGCTTCTATATAGATATCTTCTCGTAATTACGAGATAGTGAATGTGATTTGATTTGAGCGTATTTTATTGTATATGAAAAATATACAAAGGGATCAGAAGCAAGTTCGTGCAACCTAATACATGTAACACACAATTGTCATTCAAAAAAATAATATACAGAGAATACATAAATGGTAAGTGTTCTATAGATAAACAGTGTAATATGATATGATCATCAGCTACATCTTTTAGCTTCATGGATATATGATGCGTCTGAACATATAAGAGAAAATACAATTATTTAATTCGGTAGATCTTTAAGACATTATCACCCCAAAGTAGAAGATGTACGTGTGTGTATCCATAATAACCAAATCGTCTAACTGCAATTATATATTCATTGATTTGTATCTTACAAATAAAAAAAGTGATATGCGTCTTCACGCATGCCACAGGAACATAAAGAAGAAATCAACAATATTGCGTCTATAAAGATCATAATTCAAAATACAGATGTGTCTCAGTTTGGTATGAATTATATTCAACAGACGGGAACCATATGAAAAGTATACAGGGGGGGATTGCTGATATTAGAGCTAACACGTTTACGAAACTGTTTAATTGAAGAAGCCTGTCTTAATTCGACACTAAGAGAATTCCACTTTGATACAGCGTCTGGTGCAAATGATGTTTTTATAAACTTAAACTCTGCATTTGAGCATTGAATACATGTAGTTATCGCCATAACGGTAATTATGTGTGGATATATTGTTTATTTAAGTAGGCATTGTTTTTACATACTGTGGAACCTCGTTATTATGAATCTTGTACGTAGTAACTAATTTAGCATTTGCTCTTCTAGAAGATAGAGGTTCTAAACCAGTTTCTAGATATAGAATAGAAAATCTTTAGAGGCTAGTATAGGAAGGCCAGTAATAATTCGTGCTGCACATAATTGGACTTTTTCTAACAAATCACTGTCATATGAGCCACATCCATCGCAAACAACAGGGGCATATTCTAAAGCTGGTCTTATGCAAGTGGTGCACATTTTTAAAAAAGATTTTTAATTTTTGAAGAAGACCTAGTTTTGGTTTGGTTTTGTTTTTTTTTTGGTTGTTTTTGTTTTTTTTTTGGTTTTTTTTTTTGGTTGTTTTTTTTTGTAAGCCGTATTTGTTATTCTATGTATATACTGGGACCAGACTAAATCGCATGAAACAAACAATCCTGAATGCATGTCTGTGCGCTGGGACATACTCCAATTGACAGTCTTGAAACAATATAATTTAGGAGGATCAGTGTTCATATTCAATAAAAAAGGTATAGCTTTAGTTTTAGAAGGATTAAACTTTAACAACCATTTCTTACCATTCATCTAGGACGCTAAGGTCATCATTCAAAGTAAATTCAATTTAATTTAAATTCTTCGATGCATGTTGAATATTGAGTTATCATCAGCATGATCTACAGAAAGACTTCATAATTTCAGCAACATCATTAGAACAGATTAAATATAATAGAGGTCCAAGAACAGAGCCTTAGGGGTACCCCTGCATTTAAACTGGCACTTGAAGACAATTGGTCTTGGTGCATAATTCTTTGAATGTGATTTTATTTATTCTATATATTTTTTTGTACATAAATAGGCTTTCATACAATAATCAGAAGATTATTTCTAATATCCAATTTCGTCAACACTTAGAAAACTATGATTGATACCAATGATTTTTTTGTTGTTGTTGTTGTTGGGGTTTTTTTTCCAATCAACTTTTGATTGCTTCTGAAATACTGGAAATTGTAATTTTGATGCCAATGGTGTGTTTTTGGTTTGTTGTTTTTTCTGAAATACAAGAAATTTTATTACTTTGGAGTGTATATATCTACTTAAGATTAGACCTACATATACTGTACTTTATTCATTTAAAAAATTAGAATCCTAAACTGTAGAAAGAGTCCCCCCCCCCCCCCCCCCCCCCCCCCCCTATAGCATACCGTTTCAATAACATGTTTTGAGATCGTCTCTCGTTGACGGGGAGATCACTCTAAATTTTGAATCAGGAAATGATGGATTGACTGGGCGTGGTATCTCGTGGGTAGAGCATATTAGAGAGACGGAAGAGTTCACCAGTCACTTTAAATCCACTCATCGACACTAGTTGTGAAGTGGACAAATAGACAATTTGCTTTTTTTCTTTTACCTGCATAAGGTAAGTCTATGTTATTGTATTCAGTCAACATTTTTTTAAATGCCTTGCATATTTGTGACCGCAAGGAATGCACACGCCGGTTTATACGACAGTAAGTCACAGTTGAAACGGAGTAACTACACAATAATTTCGACAGTGTAAAGCGACGTGTAAGTAGAAAATTTATGGTTTAAAAATAGTTGTTTTGAAGTTTGATATGCTTTGAGACAAATCATCTAGAACATTTACCAATGTTTACCAGTTCATGGTTAAGTTCTATATTATTTAGGGTTTTCCTAACACATAAACACTGATAAAGATATATTATAAAAAAATTGGTGAAAAGTATTGAAAACGGTAAGTTTGCTTTAGGATATTTTATTATCTTTTTGTAATGTGTTAATTATAACTGGGAAATGTTTTAAAGAATATGCAACGTAACAATTTCAATTCTTACAGCATGTAAGACCCGGCTTTTGAAAGGTCTTATGACTAAAACCAGTACATCTATAGTAATCACAAATGTCTTCATTTCTCAGTAAATTCATGTAAATATGTACATAATCTTCTGAAGTCACGCCACATAACAACTAAATCACTGTCACACTCTCATGTGATGGAAAATACCTTAGGATTTATATCTAACAGCAAGGAACCTAATATCATGGCATGAACATATATCAACCAAACAGCATCCAAGGCACACACGTCTGTTGGATTCCTCAGACGGAACCTAAGGAGCTGTCATCCACAAGGCATTAAAGCACAGACCTATATACAGTCAAACCTTGTCATCTGGAACTCAATGGGACCAAGAAAAAACTTCCCGAGATATCCGAGGATTTGAGATATCAAGGTAAAATACTTAAAGAATAAGTGGTTGGGACTTTCGAATCACTTCGACATATCCATGGTGTTCAAGATATCGGTGTTTGAGATACTGAACTTCAGCTTATACAACTATTGTGATGTCCGTCCAGTGGTGGAATATGCCTCAACAGAATGGAACCCTTACCATCAGATCCAACAGATGGAACATCTCCAACGCCAAGCTGCTGAATTTGCCATCAGTGACCTCCGCTCCAGAAAACCCAGCTGTGTGACCCAACAAAGCTCCACTACTTGGGATAGGAACACTTCAGCAGAGGTGAGCTGTGAGCAAAGTCATCCTCCTTCGCAAAATCACTAATTTGCTAGTTGAGATCCCTGCCCATTCTCCATTTTACAAACTACAGTAGAACACATGGTTCCAGTTCCAACAACACCAGGCAGACAGGTACTCTTTCTTCCTGACAACCATCAAGATATGGAACAATTATATACCACTGACAGTGAAGGCATCACCATCTTTAGACTGCTTCAGATGTGCCATCCAGTCTCAGGAAATCACCAGAACTGTCCGTCAGTCTTAATCCAGAAGTGAAATTTTACCCATTTTATCATTATAAATACGAGAGAAATTTTTACAGTTAAAAAATTGTTTTATCGCCATATGCTGGAGTAAATATAACACTCATAATTGATCCAACTACGCCTAGACGGGAAGAATACAATGAAATAGTCTAATAATACAGCTAGTTTTTGTACATCATCTGTTGAAATTTGTTGTCATAATGTTCATAGCTTTTCATATTTTGAATTTCATCTCCAGAACCACTTGGGCTATGTCAATGCATGATGAAGGTCTTTAAACTGATATCCAAAAGAGAAATTATGTAGAGGGGAATCAACTTTAAATCAACGTATCAGTTTATGTGACAACTGTCTTCTACAGTGTCTTTGTGTAGAGATGATTTCTTCTAATCGATCCTAAGTCATAATTAGGATGCAAAAACAATTTAAAACAATGCTACAATATGCCAGTTTCGAGATAGGAGCTCTCCTGTGTAGGAGGAACATTTAGTAGAACTTTGAGTGCCTAAGCGGTACAGAGTGAACTTTCAGTCAGTGAGGAAGACGATAACATGTATTAAAATGGATTCTCTTTAAATATGTAAATGTAGGAAATACAAAATACTATTCAAAGAAATGTTTTACTAAAGTAGAAACATAAAAACAATGTCATATTTGAAAGTAATATCCTGGATATGATACCTACGACCAATGAAATTATGTGATATAATAAGAATTCCATGTATTTAATTATTCCCTGAATACTTATCACTTACTTAGTTTGTGTATCGGTTGAATTCAGGTGATGAAACAGCGTATGAGAAAAATACTGAATACATTTACTTATATGCAGTAATGAATATTCGTCCCACTCCAGCATGTGAACAAGTTGTTTCGCACCTTACTATGTACGAGAATTCTTCAAAGGGAAATAACTCTAACGTATCTCAAAACCGGCGTATAACATACCTTTAGAACATATAGTAGTACACAATTTACTGGTATCATGTTATGTAAATCTAATTTTGTTCAAAACCCTAGTATGACTGTATGCATCTGTGGATGAGCAAGGGGACTCTGGTGACCATTGTTGCCAAAGGGCCTCTTGTTTATACTGCTGATTAATCCTTAGCCAGGATGTTATTTTGATGTCTGTTGTTGACCATGCAGACTTGGCTAACAGAAATCAATCTCTTGTCTGCCCGTTAAAGTTTTATTAATTACCAGATACAAATACAGGAGTAGCAGCATATATTGTATTATGCTTGAAAAGTAAATATAATTTATAGGGCATGTGTGAATTGTGTTTGTGTGTTTAAATGTGTTGAAAAAAAAATCATGATCAGATGTAGGGGTTGTATTATATTGACCAGTAAAATTATATATACTAATTAAGGCAGTTATATATTTCACAGTTATTGCTCAGTTATTAAGATAGATTTGCAGGGGGAAATTCTTATTTTAGAGAGAAAACTTTTTCTTGCTACTTTGTGACATTCAATGGCTAATTAGATGCCCATTTAAAATCTATTCCTATGAATGTAATCATAACACCAGCTACATGGATGACCCTTCCATGAAAATAAGAAGTGCGTTTTGTAACAATTTGATGCCTCTCATCTGTTCCGCTTCAATGTGTCACTTCCTGAGTTCTGAACACAACTCCTAGCTTGCCTCTATTTTTAGAACAAGACAAACATTTTTCAAATTTGAAGATAAGGAAATCTACTTTATCTTGTGTTAAATTGTTTTAGTGACTTAGTTGTAGTTTGGATGTTTGCAAGTTTTGCTGTGAGTAAATGAAATTACAAAATAATTATTCAATATATAATTGTCAAGTTATTTTAATTTATAAACAGTGCATGATCAGAAATGGGAAGTGGGTGTTCAATTGTTCATAAATAGACTTCTTGTAAATGGCATTATTGGTAGTTAAATCTTGAATGTTATTTAACAGCCTTAAAATATGTCTCTGAATGTTGGAAAAAATTATGCAATTTTATTCAGCAGCTTCAGGGATTCATTTAAATCTCCTTTTTTTCAGTTAATAAGTCATCATGAGTACAACTGCAGAATTTGTAGATGGTGCCAACTTTGTGGAAGCCATTAACTCTGTCCGAAATGATAATACAGATGATCGATATGTCCTGGTCGAACATGTGGAAGAAAATCCAAATAAATTGACTGTGCTGAGGACTGGACAAGACCCAGCAGATATAGTCAATTATTTAGAAGAAAGCCAAGCCATGTATGCCCTTGCTAGATATGAGTCCACTTTTGATATGTCCAACACAATCAAGTTTGTGTATTTTAGATGGTATGTTGCATTGCATACATCATTAAAGTTTAAATCGGACGTGTAAAATTGTTGGTTTTATCTTACTAGAAATTTACACATTGGTATGAATTAATACATACATAGTGCAATTTTATTTCATTTTAGATATCAAGTTAATCACTTCATAACACAAAAAGTACAAGGAAATTATTCAATATGAAGAAAACTATTAAAATGTTGGTCTAGATCATATGAATGAATATGTGTATTATGTACAGGTAATCTTTTCTTGTTTAACCTTGCGTGTAATTTGACGTAGGATGGGGGACCGGATTCCTGTAGGGAAGAAAGGTCGATATGGTGTTGTACATGGTAGCATTGAAGAAAAATTCAACCCATTTCATCTAGTGGTAGAAACAAGCTCTCGTGAGGATTTTGATACTGACAAAATTTTACAACAGGTGAGTGCTTTCAATTTTGTTTCACCAAGGTAATTTTAGCAAACTTATCAAAGATGTGTTTAAAGGACCTGTTTTTGCCCAAGGTTTACTAGCCAGTGTGTCATTAACTTGGAGATGTTAAAACAGTGCATTTTTAAGATGGATGCAACTATGTGGTTATTTGGCATTGCTACTTTAAACACATACATTTGTAATGTCATGATCAAAATTCGGGACATTTTCCAGCATGAACGATGCAGTCATAGATTAACTGATTTTGGAATACATTTTCTAAATATGATTTTGTGAAATATAAAAAATTCTAGCATTGTAAAGTTGCATTTCATATAAGGCTTGCAATATTCTACATGTAGCATGAAAAACACTTAATTATGATTATCACTAAAATGAATATACATTTGCTTGTTCTATTTTCCTTTAACTCTTATTTAAACAATATAATGCTTCTTTGTTGTTTCATCAGGTGATAAAGGTAGCTAGCATTTCAGAAAAAATGCATAACCCGCTTCTGCAATGATTGCTACCTTCATCACCTGATGAAACAACAAAGAAAGAATTTTATTGTTTATATTTATATTTTTAGCCGAGTTGCAATGAAGTTGAATGCAACGAAGTTGAACTCGGCTATTGGTTTGGTGATGCGGGCGGGCGGTTGGGCGTCAACAATTGGTTTCCGGATGATAACTCGAAAAGTTTACAATCTAATCAAATGAAACTTTGATATATTATTGGGTACCAGGTAAGGAAGACCCCTATCGATTTTGGAGAAAAAAGGTCAAAGGTCAAGGTCGCAGTGACCGAATATAAAATGAAAATTTCAGAAATATTTGATTTCCGGATGATAACTCAGAAAGTTTAAATCCGAATCAAATGATACTTGAAGATATTGTTATGTACCAGGTAAGGAAGACCCCTATTGACTTTGGAGAAAATAGGTCAAAGGTCAAGGTCACAGTGACTGAAAATAGATTTAAAATTCCAAAAGGATTTTGGTTTCCAGAGGATAACTCAAATTTTTTTAATTTGAATCAAATGAAACTGGGATATATTGTTGGATACCAGCAAAGCAAGGCCCCTATTGATTTTGGAGAACAAAGGTCAAGGTCACAGTTACCGAATATAGATTGAAAACTTCAGACAAATATGGTTTCTAGACAGTAACTCGAAAAGTTTAAAACTGAAATTAGTTCTTCACAATTATAAATATACCACGTCATTCCTGGGTTTACAATGTATCCCATGCAACTCGGCTCATGCACCCCTGGGTGCATATACTGATTTTTATGTATTGTTTTAAAATATAAACTAGATTTAAGTACTAATAATATCATATGGTTGACCCATTTGTCACTTTAAACAGAACAGCAAATGCACCCTTTGATCTTGATGATGCTCCATATTTGGTAATGATTATACAGACAGGTGATACAAATAAACCAGATCAAATTGTTTAACGTCCGCTTGAGAATATTTCACTCATATGGAGACATCACCACTGCCGGTGAAGGGCTGCAAAATTTAGGCCTATGCTCGGTGCTTATGGTCTTTGAGCAGGGAGGGATCTTTATTGTGACACACCTGCTGTGACACAGGGCCTCCGTTTTTGAGGTCTCATCTGAAGGACCTCCCCATTTAGTCGCCTCTTACGACAAGCAAGGGATACTGAGGACCTATTCTAACCCAGATCCCCGTGGGTTTTCAATGAATGTAAATATATATACATGAATGTACAGCACATAGCATGTCTGCAAATAATAAACATGATATGTATATTGACCAAACTAACTATTATTCCACTACTGAGTATAGTTTCCCATTTTGTAATTTACAATTTTAGCTTGAAGAAAACACAGGAAAGAAGTCAAAAGTGTTAGAAACCAAAACACCAGAAATGCAAGAGAGGGGATTCACAAACAGCCAACTCCCACAAAAGAAAGCCCCCCAATCAGCTGTGGCAGCCCCAGGGGTGGCAAAAATCGGAGGAAGAATAGATATAACCTCTGATGTTATGTGTGCAATAGGAGATGTCCGAAAGGATGATAATGATACGAGATGGATGTTGGCAGAATATGAAACTTCTAAAGGACCAGTCACATGCACCGGCAAGGGGTCAGGTGACATATCAGAACTGAAAGAGATGCTAGATGATGCGAAGGTCATGTATGGCTTGTACAGAGTGACCGACACTGTGGACGACATTACCACTGTTAAATTTGTGTATATTGGGTGGTAAGTGATTGCATTGATAAAGTAAACTATTTACATATTCAATTTAAATTAACCATTTACAGTAGCCTTTACTTGTGTCAGACATACCAAAGTGAAGTTTACCCGTTTCCATTGTCATTTGGTAAACTAATTAGAGTTATCAGACTTTGATGTCACAGATTTGATAACACTAGAGATATTCTGGGGAACAAATTAGTATTTATATAGCAAAAACATTCTGAGGTATAATAATGGTGGTTATTACATATATACCGATTAATCTCTCTAGGTAAAACTTTTCAGGGATTATAATATCCACGGCACATTATCCATGAAAATTGAATGACCACAAACACGACAAATTAACATGCTTCACGTGGTTCAAATTTCAACATTCTTATTTTCTTACTGATAGAAGTAGATACAGTTCTGGGGAGTTACTAGGAATGGAAAATATAGAAGGGAAATCGTGTGAAATATTTCAAAGCTTTGTCATAGTATCTTTAGCTCTACTCCTCCAATAAAGAATTCCGGTTAACATGCGTATGTCCTTATCTACCTTGATCATGAACCCACAGGTTTTCTCTCCCATTACACTACATTCAACAAATACAGTGTAAGGAAGAGAAAACCTGTGCGTTCCAACGATGAATCATGTGGTATAAAAAAAATTGAAATACAATGAATAAATGAGATTGTGAAAATAAAAGCAGAGACATACAAATACATGATAACATAGAATAAAAATATTGCTACTGAATCTCCAGCTGGCTGGAGTACTTTAGCTTTTGATATACACGTACATGGAAATAAATTTTTATTTACTATAACCATACAGAACGTACTACTGAGAATTACAACACGTAAGATTTTTGCCAAGAATGATCAATATCTCTTATAAATGTAACAAGAAACTTTCATAGTATAAAACACTTAAATGGGGAATTGTTTGTCGTTGAGTCTTAAAAATATTTGATGCCCTTAAGAGTGGATTTCCTTCCTTTTACATGATTTGGTTATAAATTACATTTAAGTATATTCAATTTCATGAGAACACAAACCTACATACAATGGCTTTTATACTGTACTGTAATGACTTCTACAAGTAACAGCCATAGTCCTTACCATACACTTCCCGTGTACCAGTAACCCAAAACATCAAACTATTTTAAATTTAGTGGACTCTTTTAGCTGGCTAGAATTATGTACACTAGCCAAGAATGACAATCAGCATCTTTCCATCTTTCCACCATTAGGTGATTTTCCAGTCTTCTTTTTATGCCCCTGGAATCGAAGATTGGGGGGGGGGGGGGGGGGGGGGGGGGGCGCATAGTTTTTGGCCTGTATGTCTGTAGCAAAAAATGTAAACCTTGGTCATATCTTTTACACCATAAGAGGTAGACCTTTCATATTCCTTGTGGCAAGACCTTTTTATTGATACCAAAATCTTTGACCTGGTGACCTTGACTTTGAATTCGAATATATGCTATACATGTATCTCTCATATTGTAAGAGGTATTGTTTTTATATTAAGCATATGTATTTCTTGTGAAAAGACCTTTCCATTGAACCCAATTTTTTTGTTGACGACCTTGAAATTTACTTCTGACCTATTTTGAAAATTATTCACTAATTTCACAAACACATTTTGTTTTCATTTGGGTGACAGTCCGCTGCACTCCTCTTTCCATCCTTGGATGACAGTCTGTCCTTTCTTTTTCCGCCTTTGGATGACAGTCTGTCCCTTCTTTTTCTGCCCTTGGATGACAGTCTGTCCCTTCTTTTTCCACCCCTTGGATGACAGTCTGTCCCTTCTTTTTCCATCCTTGGATGATGGTCTTCCCTTTTCCTTCCACCTGTCTCCTTTCTATCCTCATATGACAACAGTCTGTCCCTATCCTTTTTCCACCCTTGACAGTCTGTCTTCTTGCCTTTCTATCATTGGATGACAGTGCCCCTCTCTTCTTTCCATCGTTAGATGTCATGTGTGCTGTCCACCCCTCTCCACAATGTAATTAGAATTAGACTTTATTTATCCAAACACAACAGAAGATAAGTAAAGCTCCACATTTATTCACAATACTAATAATAATTCTACAATAATTGCCTTGAGGGCTCATGCAGCTTGTACAGTGATAACCAATGTCAATCTCCCAGCATCTGAACTAAGTACTAGTTATATAACTGTTACAGTTTGTATATTCTAAGAATCTCTGCAGGCTGAGGGCATCTTGCCTATGTGAATACATGTTCACCAGCACCTTTATGAATGAAGGCTGAGGGCAAGAAATGTTTGCCAATATGAGACATGTTCACTAGCACCTGAATACAGTAAGGAGTAGACAACTGGAGAGTCTTAAAATTAATCTTAGTAAGAAATGCATGCATAAGATAGACCACATGATCCCACTCATACAACAAGCACCTGATCTCAATGCTGATCAATTTAAAACTTCCTATAGTGGGGAGAAAGTAATAAGATATGTATAAGTATATCATTACGTAATTGCCAAAATATACAGATGGTACAACTGCATAGTCCCCAAGCAATATTTGTGTATTCTGCTCTTCAACAATCAATGGATACAAGGTACTGAAGTGTATCACAAAGCAGCAGAATATAGTCTGATTTTGAATAGATTATCCCTCTCCTCTTTCCATCCTTGGATGACAGTCTGCTCCTCTCCTCTCTACACCCTTGGATGACAGTCTGCTCCGCTCCTCTCCTCTTTCCATCCTTGGATGACAGTCTGCTCCTCTCCTCTCTACACCCTTGGATGACAGTCTGCTCCGCTCCTCTCCTCTTTCCATCCTTGGATGACAGTCTGCTCCGCTCCTCTCCTCTTTCCATCCTTGGATGACAGTCTGCTCCGCTCCTCTTTCCATCCTTGGATGACAGTCTGCTCCGCTCCTCTCCTCTCTACACCCTTGGATGACAGTCTGCTCCTCTCCTCTTTCCATCCTTGGATGACAGTCTGCTTCGCTCCTCTCTACACCCTTGGATGACAGTCTGCTCCGCTCCTCTCCTCTCTACACCCTTGGATGAAAGTCTGCTCCTCTCCTCTTTCCATCCTTGGATGACAGTCTGCTCCGCTTCTCTCTACACCCATGGGTGACAGTCTGCTCTGCTCCTCTCCTCTCTACACCCTTGGATGACAGTCTGCTCTGCTCCTCTCCTCTCTACACCCTTGGATGACAGTCTGCTCCGCTCCTCTCCTCTCTACATCCTTGGATGACAGTCTGCTTCGCTCCTCTCTACACCCTTGGATGACAGTCTGCTCCGCTCCTCTCCTCTTTCCATCCTTGGATGACTGTCTGCTCCGCTCCTCTCTACACCCATGGGTGACAGTCTGCTCTGCTCCTCTCTACACCCTTGGATGACAGTCTTCTCCTCTCCTCTTTCCATCCTTGGATGACAGTCTGCTCCTCTCCTCTTTCCATCCTTGGATGACTGTCTGCTCCGCTCCTCTCTACACCCTTGGATGAAAGTTTGTCCCTCTTCTCTTTCCATCTTTAGATGACAGTCCACCTGCACCTCACCTGTTTTTATCCTTGGGAGACAGTCCACCTTTTTGAATGACGGTTCACCCTTCTCCTCTTCTGCTCTTGCATGAGGATCACAATTACAAAAGTATTGCACTAGTATATTACAATTAGATTGGTGTACACTACAATTCCATGTATGAACTACAATGTTTCATTTCATGACAAAATATTTAAATTTTGTATTTTACAATATACATGTTTCTGTTCTTGATTCCTTAAATAATGAATTGCAGGGTTGGTTGCAATGTTAAGCCAATGATGAAGGCCAAAATCTCCACTAACAAAGGCATCATTGAGGAGAACTTTGCTCCATTCCATGTCAATATTTTTGCCACAGAATTATCAGATCTCTCAGAAAAAATTGCCATGGATAAGGTGAGGACTGCTATTCTGTCATTACACATTTGGGTTAGATTACCATTGTTTTATTGGTACATGTATAATTTGTTGATGGTGCTACCGTTAGGGCAAGCACAGGTACTTGTACAAATTCAGAATTTTTTCCCAGGAGAGTGGGTTACATCCCATGCAATTTTTTCCTGGGAGTCCATTCTGTACTATGGACTAACACTCAGTAATTTACAACTGGAAGTGTGCATCAAAATAGGCAAATATATATTTATTTTCTACCAAGCTTAGGGATGCCACCTTGTTTTACATCACTGGGAGTACCAAGGTGTTGGAACTTTTAAAAGTGGTTGCTATATTCAGATGCAGAAAAACCAGTTTTACGTTGCACACAATTTAAATCCACCACTTAATCATTTGCATTATGATGTCAAAATACTCCAAAACACAAAACAAAAACTGTGATTCAGATTTATCATTTTGCCCCAGTTATGATTGATGTACCAAGTCATTATATTTTTATAAGCCTACTCATTTTCAATCTGTATGGCACATTGCAATGTGCAGCATGCAGGGGATCATAATACTAGGATGAAATTGAGGTAATCCAAGTGCAAGTTTATAATCTCAGGCCAATGTGATGTGATAGAATAGAACAGCTGTTAAGATCATGGGGATTTTTTCCTTGATGTCGAAAATTCTTTGAACATGACATTTGTAGCTTGAATTACTTGAATGTGTACATGTTTGTAGCTCGAATTCTTTGAACATCGACATGTTTGTAGCTTGAATTATCTCTGTCCTAAAATCTTTCAAGCTCGCTGCACTTGCTGGAAATGCTAATAAATATCTTGTCATGCATATCTATGTACATGTAAATTGTTAATAACTTTTGATAAATGAATTATTTGAAATAAGATACTGTATGTGAACCTATATTTGTAGGATTCATATTTTAGCACCTTTTGTAGTGAAGCAAGAGTGCTAATTAATGGTTGTGCCAAATTATGAAATCCTTATCAATTCATTATCAAACATACATGTAGAAGAAGTCAACGGGTAGGTCAGATTGTGCAACTTGGGCTGAATTTTAGATGTGCTAGATAAACACATATACATCAGTAATATGTTTCACTAATTTAGAATAATCATGTGGAAGTGCACCTTATGTATAAGCTCCAAGTCATGTCATGCCAAATAGTGCTTCACCTGTAATTGTGCTGAATTTTAGATATTCTAAAATAAGTACACATACACTCTTACTTGTAGCAGCATGATATTTATAAAGTTTAAATCTTCATGTTCCTAATGATTGAATGACAAGTCTAATTGTGAATCATTTTCGCATTGTAGGTGACAGCAGCCTCTGGAACCATGTCACATGTCAGATAAGCAAATCTGAGTTAGGGACAGATTAAAACCTGCAGGGTCCTGTTACACAAACACACACACACACACACAACTCATGATAGCAATCAAAGTGTTATACTCTGTTTACATGTATATACCGGTAGTTATAAACCACCACCTATTGAACTGTAGGTATACAGTGCAGTCATTATCATTTTATAGTAATGCAACTCTGATTAGACAGATACAAGGGAAGTAATTATAAAATCTTTTGTGAAACAGGACCCAGACAACTTCATGTTTGATGTAGTCATAATTTTTAATTATGGTAATTAAACTCTTAATCAGACTGTAACAAGACTGTAAAAAGGAAGACATTTTTTATGAAACAGGACCAAGACATATCCATGGTCAATGTAGTCATCAGCATTACTTCCTGCGAGCGTTTAGAACAAATGGGACTATCAGATAGTTAAATTAGATATTCTGTGTGTTTCAACTGTAGTGCTGTGTATTTTTATTGGACAAATCAGAATACATGTACAATGTTTGAATGTTAAGGAGTAGATTTTTTTTGAACTGGAAAGATGTCATTTTAAATTGTTATCAACTTTTTACATTTAGTCATGTGCTTTTTTTAGATTCTATATTTTCATATATAAATTGTGTTATATATATATATATATATATATATATATATATATATATATATTTACCTGGTATATAGCCGTTTGCCTGTTAATAGAACTATACACAATTGTACTAGAATGCAAGTGTCTAGTTTGGCCCCTCAAAAACTTGAAAATTAAGTGAAATCTTGATTTCAAATACTGTTACATGCTCAAGTACTTAATTCATGGACTTTGTACTTAAGCTACTGTATTCTATTTAAGTATCATTAAACACACTACTGTACTATGTCTATCAAACAAGTACCTGTGGGTACATATATATATTTTATCATCAAACTTCCGTTCTTATGTGAGAAAACCACAATGATATTTACTACTAATTTTTCATCATTTCCTGACGATGGATTTCCGTATGGATCATCTATCTTACTTGTTTATATAATTATGCTCTATATTCCCAGTTTTATGATAGATTTTAATAAAGATATCAATACCATGGTATTCTATGAATAAAATGAAACGGGAAACTCTCTTTATAAATTTGCATACAGAAAACTACGGTTGAAGAGATATATATGAAAATGGTTTCAAAAGACAGCCTGTCTTTTTACACATTTTCTTTGCGAAACATTTCGAGTGCTGACCACATGACTGTCTTATTAGCATACCATGTGCTGTTTTCCCAGCAATTCTTAGATCTGTGTATATCTAAAGTCTACCCTTTAGTGTCTTACACACAATCTAGCAGAATGAATTTAGTCCTGGTTCCTATATCTACAGTAAATCAACTTGATTTCAAAACTAACTGATGCCATTGTTTTCTTTCCGCCTGTGGCCACTAGCAATGCAGACATACAAATAAAGCCATTCAAAGATGTCCAAGAGTTAAATTAGGCAAGAAAGACCTTGTGTTTGGGATGAAATCAAATAGTTTATGTTGCACAAGTCATTACATAATCACCATTATAGCTCATTAACCAGAATAGTTTGGAAACACAAAGATTATTAGTAGTACACATGTACCTTTAACAAAATCAAGGTAATTTCTTAATTGTTACAACATAGAACTATTTCATGATTAATTAATGTTTCTATCAATGACATATCTTTGAAAGCTTCATCTGTAGCAACAATATGAATCTTTTTCACACAGTCACTCTCTATTTGGGTTAAGGAAAATGCAACAAAGATGTGCTGCAGCAGTATTTTTTTTGTTTTATTTTTTTATTTTTATTTTTTGAATTGGCATTTATCCGAAATACATGCATACAGTCTTCATAGAAATAATATAAACTTTCAATCAATGAACGTCATTTTTGGGGGCCAAATTATGTCTTTAACCTATGAAGTCCATTATTTGTATTGTTATTATTACATATATTATACTTTTGTATGTTCTTTTACATACTTTATTTCTTTCATATCAATCTCCTTAACATATATATGCTTTCGATATACATATATACCAGGATTTTGTAAAACTTTATCTTTATTCCATTAGTATACATGTATTCCTCTTTTTTTTTATAACCATTATTAATTGATTTCACCATGAAAATTTAGGGAGTATAGATCTAGCATACAAATGTATGTATAAAATGTAAAATATCTGATTTAAATTCTTCCTCTCCTGTATGATGTATGGTTTACATAGAATTAAATGTATGACAATGTGGATGTTTTAATATAAGATTTAGGTAAACTAATTTTGTATGATGTGTGTTACATGTACTGCATATACATGAAAGAAATTTGTGGATATTTTAATGTTAAGTTTGAATGTTTCAGTCAGTATGTGAATTTATGGATATTTTAATGTTAAATTTGAATGTTTTAGTCAGTATTTGCTATCAGCAATGCATAATGAAGTATAATATCTTAAAGAATTACAATTGAAATTTACATCTTTTGAATGGATATATTTAGAACAGGGTATTGAAAATATTCCTTGTTGTAAGCTTTTAACAGTCATTAATCCCTTGCAAAGCAATGAATGTAAGGTAGAAAACATATGATCAGTAGTATTTTCCAAACTTAAAAGTCATCTAGTCAACAAAGAGCTTTATTAAGTACCTCCATGTAGTCTGTGCATTTATTGTTGTGTTTCTGTTGACCTTGGAGTACTGATGTACAGTGTAGTGTTTCATTACATTGTGAAACTCGAGTCTCGTTTTTGTTATTTGCTATGATTATAAATGAAGTTTTTGATTTATTCATCAACATAGCTAGCACAAGCTCATTCCATGACTTGGGACCATCACCCATGGCGGGTTTAAATCACGGTCGTCCTCTTTTTAAAAAAAAGACAAAACAAAACGTTATGATCAACATGTATGATTGATATTACTTTGATTTTTAGGACATGTTAATTTATTTTGTAATGTTTATTAATGAATATCAATATGTAACATAGTTTTGTTATTGTGTGAAACACTTGGGGTGAATAGTAAATATTCGAGACATGTCTCTGGTGGTACACCTATTTACTATGTCTCTGGTAGTACACGTATTTACTATGTCTCTGGTGGTACACCTATTTACTACGTCTCTGGTAGTACACCTATTTACTATGTCTCTGGTGGTACACCTATTTACTATGTTTCTGTTGGTACACCTGTTGTCTCTGGTAGTACAACTGTTGTCTCTGGTAGTACACCTATTTACTATGTCTCTGGTGGTACACCTATTTACTATGTCTCTGGTAGTACACTTATTTACTATGTCTCTGGTAGTACACCTGTTGTCTCTGGTGGTACACCTATTTACTATGTCTCTGGTAGTACACTTATTTACTATGTCTCTGGTAGTACACATATTGTCTCTGGTAGTACACCTGTTGTCTCTGGTGGTACACCTATTTACTATGTCTCTGGTAGTACATTTATTTACTATGTCTCTGGTAGTACACTTATTTACTGTGTCTCTGGTAGTACACCTGTTGTCTCTGGTGGTACACTTATTTACTATGTCTCTGGTGGTACACCTATTTACTATGTCTCTGGTGGTACACCTATTTACTATGTCTCTGGTAGTACACCTGTTTACTATGTCTCTGGTGGTACACTTATTTACTATGTCTCTGGTAGTACACTTATTTACTATGTCTCTGGTGGTACACCTATTTACTATGTCTCTGGTGGTACACCTATTTACTATGTCTCTGGTAGTACACCTGTTTACTATGTCTCTGGTGGTACACTTATTTACTATGTCTCTGGTAGTACACTTATTTACTGTGTCTCTGGTAGTAAAAACCCTTTTGTCCCTGGAACCGAGGGGAATATCATTTAAACGATGAAATACTCTATTCAAATATTAAAGAGCTCAATATCATCTATGGCTGCTGATTCTGCAAGGCTGCTGGTTTCCTGTAGGCCTAACCATGCTGCTGTTACTGGTATCTTGGTTAAGCCTACTTTACTGTAGTAACAACTGTAACATATTTACCTAACAAATTATTAGAGGGCGAAGCCCTCTCACAGCCCGAAGGGCCGTGAGAGCGGAGCTCTCCCTATAGGTAACACATATATACATGTTTAAAAGGAAAATATAGGAAAACAATGAAAAATTAAACCATACCTATGGAACTTGAAAAGTTTGGTACTAATGTCGTCGATTCGAATACTATCGCGTGGACATGTATTTCTCCATTTTGAATCTCGTCTACCCTAGTTCACGTCGTTCTGAGATGTTACATAAAATTCGTAAAAGCATGTAAATCTTATTTTCTTAATCATATATAATCACTCCACCATTAACGCCATGTTTGTTGTGGTTCAAACGCTATGTTTGTAAATTTGCTAAATAACGACGCTGAATATGACGTCACAATGTACTGTTTACATCAATTGCGTTATATTTCCCGCGTTCAATATATAGGTGGATCAAATATTCAAAATTAGGATGCTTTGATACAGCTCCGTCCTCGTGCTAATTTCGGGTTGTTTTCGTTCTGTTTTGGATATAGATACTAATGCCGTTTGCTTCGCCCTCAAACACGGTCAGGCCGTAAAACATATTAGAAAAATTGTATGAGTTCGCTTAGGTTTCCTTCCTAAGAAATTAAGTTCAATTATAATACACTTACTGTCATGTATCTATCTTCGTTGCAGACGAACAGGAACAATAACATTGACGTTAATAAATAAACCAGGATAGGCTAACTGACTAAAACCCGGAATAATATTTTCCTTGGTCCTACTTGGATTGATTGATTATATCTTGCTTAACATCTCGCTCGAGAATTTTTCACTCATATGGAGACGTCACCAAGAACGGTTTAGGCCTATGCTCGGCGCTTACGACCATTGAGCAGTGAAGGTTCTTTATCGTGCCACACCTTCTGTGACACAGGTCATCCGTTTATAAGGTCATCTCCGAGGACCCGTGACATTCACACCTGATGCCGAGCGTTTGGCGATGGAACTGTCAATACCTCTTTTAACGACTTAGGTCTGTCACGGCCAGGATTCGAACCCCGGCCTTCCACATGTACTTGGATGATCATTAAACAAACCATGAGCTAATAGTAAAAAATAATCAGACTAATCGATACGAGAAATCACAACTACATGTATAACTTAGCTACAGACTGAGTGGTATAACAAACAATTCTGTTGTTTCCCGACACAGTCTGCAGCCACCTAACCTAAGCTTTCTACCGTCCTATCACCTGGGAAAGTCACCAAGACACAATTCTAAAGTCACAAAGGACCAAGCGTAGGAGCTGAGTGGCCTAGCTAACAATTCTATTGCTTTCCGACACAACCCCAAGCTTGTCCTGAATACCAACTCAATACTCCCAGTCAAAAGACCTCAATCGAGTTCGAGTACCAAAAAAACTAACTAAAGATGACAGGACGGCTCTATTTATACCCTTTGGTCTTAGGTTGATCAACGATGATTGGCTACTTATACTAAGATTATAATTGGATGGCTATACAATGCTGATTGGATAAGAATTACACCATCTGATTGGTCTATCATAAAGTATGTTTCAATCCACTCTACAATACTTTCATCACACAACACCGCAGCTTGCAAAGCTTTTGCAAGTTCTGATATGTTGTCGTTCTGAGAGTCCGACATGATTGGCAATTTCGCGGGAATTACATTTCAAAATATGCACACATTTGATGATTACATAGATGGACTCGTGAGCCATCGGACGTTAATTCAGATAATGTCTGTCTTTTTTGCACGCCACCTAGCGTCACTTCAGTTAATGACTGTTGGTTTTGCATTGGTGATCATTGGTTTTGCAATGGACTCTGTTGATTTTATTTTAAGCTGGTTTGTTTTGTATTTCAGTATGTTTTTGAAAATTGTTCGTTTTGCATTAACGTCTGTATTTACCCTTTCTCCCGCCCTTACCCGGCTCCAACAATAGGGCAACTAGGGATTACGGTCCTGGTGTAGGGATATGCTGGCACTGGCTAGAACTCTTGATACAGACTCGAGGCTGAACTGTCCTGGGGCTATAGGTGTGAGGGTTGGACTGATTTGCCCGACACTGGGGAGAAGGGATGCAGTGACAGGGGTATGGTATTATGGAAGATTCGTAGGACTTGGTATGTCCCCCACCGACTGTATAGTCGTAGTAGGCCTATTTGGATATCGGGCATTACTGACCCCATCCCCCATGGGAGATGAAGAGTCAGCCAACCTATCTAAGTCCCTAAACCTTCGGGTATCATGGCTAAATCTTTTCTTGGTGAAGCGAAACTAATCAAGTTCTCCGGGGAGTCGCACCTACAAATCAGACTTCATAGATCCACACCGTATACTCTGCGTAAGATCTTATTTTAATCAGATTAGGGGACGCGGGATTTTGCCGCGCGACCGCTGGGGTATCATGAGCACAAGCCCAGCACAGAACTCACCCCATCCATAGACCAATACATCACATTTATACACAAAAAATATACAACGCTACTAAACTGAGGGCGGAACATGATAGTCCTAGGGGTCCACTTCCTTGCCTGCATACTCCTTTTGTGGACTTCTCAAATATTAAGTTGTTATTAGCCGTACGCGTCATTATGACCCTATGTGGTATAACGTCAGAAACTTTCAGGTGAGCTTCATTGCCTTCAAGTATGAAACTTGATAATTAAGAATATGTTTATTAATTGTTTGAAAAATTATTAATTTTGATTTATTCTGTGTTTAATACTTTTTAATATTCTGTCTGAGTACTCTCAGTACTTTGATGAAATTTCTTATTCGCTGTTAGCTTCTAAGACTATTGGGTGCTGGTTAGTGGTTGCCAGCTTCAGCCTAGTGAAAATAACGTAGTTTGCATGTGAAAGTAACGGAAAATAAAGTGGAGGGGCAGTCCCCTGCTTCTGCGTGCCTGATACGTTGGAAGTACACATTAAGGTTTTCTCGAGCGCGAATTTGTCGACATTTTATATCATGAACACCTGTAATGCTCTTGCACATAAATATTACTAATTATTGGAGAGGGAGCTTACAGGGGTTGCATCCCTTTCATTTTGGAAAAAAGAGAGAGCGAAAGAAAGAGAGAGGGTAACTGGCGACCGCCATATGTATAAAGCGGCGGGCGCCAGTCAAATTGATATTAATTCTATACCCTGGCACCTAGAACCATCTTCCGTATTGATGATCAATGCACATCACTTGGATAATCAAATAAGCAGAGAAAAGAAGGAAACAAAGAATGAAATATTTCTGTACAACTATCATATCCTATATACAAGTTTGGGGATGAAGTATTTTAAAGTCAGCAATGGCGCAAAGCGTGATATTCTGTACAACTATCATATCCTATATACAAGTTTGGGGATGAAGTATTTTAAAGTCAGCAATGGCGCAAAGCGTGATATGCATATACAAGTTTGGGGATGAAGTATTTTAAAGTCAGCAATGGCGCAAAGCGTGATATGCAAATACTGGCTAAGTACCAGTTAACTTCGGAATCTTTGTGTTCTCGGGCTGAACGGAGTAGCCCTTTTTCGTTCAACCTGTATAAATGAAAGCCCAAAGACAAAGTTCTGTTCAGCTACTCTTTTTTATTAAAGAAACATTTCATCATTATAATTATTGATTATAATTCATATTATACAATATACAATAATTATTACAAACATTAATATAAAAGTTCACACACAAAAATTAACGAAGCCATCTGAAAAATTGAAAAGTTATTTCAGAAATGCGCAAGTATACTCAATATCTTACCTGTATAAATGAAAGCCCAAAGACAAAGTTCTGTTCAGCTACTGAAGAACTCTGTCTTTGTTCCTCGCATTTATACCCCCGTACATCCTCCAAAATTCCTTACCATATTTGTTATATCTTAATAATCTGTAATATTGATATTGGCTTTTAATTCAAACTCAAAGCCAACAGAATTATTTCCTTGAAAAATCTATAATTTAGAGTTGCATACTCAACTTCACTTGTAAGGTTTTGCATAATTCTTAATTTCATTTTTCTTGTAAATAATATATACAAATGCTTGACCTCTGGTGACTGATTTCTTACACTCCGATTGGTTACACGTTTCCTCTGACCAACATCGATTTCACCCTCATGATCTTGTAAACAAGCTATAAACACACATACTAATAATCTCCCTGTCACCTCACCTCACGGTGAAAAGTTCAGACATTTTTGTTCTGCATCTTACTGTTGTTTTTGTCCCACATTATTTTGCCAATTCATTACTCCATTCATTACTCTTCTCCCCTCTTTCAGAATTCTATCATCTGTTTTATACATTGCAAATTTCGTTATGATACAACCACACTGGCTGATTTTCACAATAAGAAATTCAGAACCATATAGCCTACAGTGTATCCTAAAACATGTTAAAGTGTAGAAAACGCATAAAGGGGTATATTCTCTTTTAATAGAGAAGAAGGACGTCGATGTAGGCTATAACTATCCACTTCTGTAGAGACAATTAAAGGGGTTTAATTAAGGGACCTTGCTTGACAGGAACTTCTAAGGCCGTTTGAACCCCAACAGGCAATTGAAAAGTTCTACTTAGAAGACTTAATATCTGTCCTACAAAATCTCAAAAATATAGGGCTTCGCTACCCTGGACTTCCCACCAGGAATTCATCCTGAACCCACTTGGGCCCAAAGGCCGTCCCAGCCCTTTTGTCTATCAGCTCCCCCTCAACGACCGTGCCCCTGCTAATGATGTATCGACATATATATGGAGCGCCAAATTAACATAATCTCTAAGAATTGGAGTTATCTTCAATTATTTGAAGATATCATCAATTCAATTATTGCTCTCTTTAATTGAATTAATGCGCGCATGAAATCAATTATTGCTCTCATCAAATGAATTGATGCGCGCTTCAATTCAAGTATTGCTCTCATTAATTGAATTAGTGTGCGCATCAATTGAATTAACGAGCGCAATAATTGATTTAATGCGCACACTGATTATAACTCTCTTCAATTCAATTGATGTGCGCATCAATTGAATTATAAATTTAATAGATTTGATGCGCGCATTTATTCAATTATTGCTCTCTTCAATTCATTTGATGAGAGCATCAATTTCATAGAAATATTGCTCGCAATAATTAATTTAGAGCTCGGTATAAATAATTTGATGATCTCTTTAATTCAATTGAAGATATCTTTAATCATTTACAATGCTTTTGTATAAGGGATAAATGCGGGCATCAATTCTTTTAAAGAGAGCAACAATTCAATTAAAGAGATCATTAATTCAATTGTGGATATATTGAACTGAAGTTACCTTTAATTATATAGTTGCTCTCTCTAAAAGAATTATCGCTCTCTTCGAATGAATTAAAGATATAATTAATTCAATCAAAGAGAGCAATAATTGAATTAATGCATGCATCACATCAATTATTGCTTTCATCAAGTGAATTAATGCGCGTACCAATTCAATTATTACTCTCATCAATTGATTTAATGCGCGCATTTTATCAATTATTGCTTTCTTCAATTGAATTGTATCATTAATTCATGAATTTGAAGAGATCATTAATTCAATTAAAGCTATCATCAATTCAATTAATGCGCACAATAATTCAGAATTGAAGATATCATTAATAATTTGAAGAGATCTTTAATTAAATTGTTGCGCACATGAAACGAATTGATGATATCTTCAAATAATTGACTTTTTTGTCTTTTTACATAGCAGGGCCGTAAATTACATGGAGGCGGAGGAGGCAGCTGCCTCCTCCAACTATTGAGCCCAAAAAATTAAAATTTAAAGTTCATTAGAATTTATGTTGTTTCCAATAACTAAGAACATGATACCTCCCTTAAAAAGCATTCCAAATCTTTCTTTTAGAATGAGTTAGTCAAGTAACATCTTAGAAGGCCCAAGAATCAAGGATTTTGTACGAAACGTGTTCAGTGTGCACAAAATGTGCTCAGCGTCTGGGGGCCTGGGCGGCCCCCAGACCCCCGCCTAATTTCCTGCCTCCTCCAAATTGAAGGTTAATTTACGGCCCTGCATAGGTCTTAATAAACTATGATAAGACAGTGTGTTAAGTGTCCCCCCCCCTTTTTTTTTTACCGTTGACCTTGATCTCTTATGTAAAGGTTAAATAATATAAATTTTGGGCCAGGCCTTTTATATTTGGTATGTTGGTCTACCATGATAAGACAGTGTGTCACGTGTCATTTTTTATGACCTTATACCTTGACCAATATTCAAATAATAGAATTTTTTGGACATCTTTTGTCTAGACAATAACTGCTTATTTGTCTTTTTACATAGGCTTTTGATATTTAGTATGTGGGTATACCATGATAAGATAGTGTGTCGCGTGTCATTTTTGACGACCTTTTACCTTACCTTGACGTTTTATGTAAAGGTCAGAAGTGGTTGAAGTACATAAAGCCATATATGTGACTGACTGTTATGTATCGTAACTCTTCATTTTTCACTTTAAAGATGATCCCAAAAAGTGTTTTTGAAAAAAAAAAGCCCATGGAAAATGGAAGAGGAGATATCAGTTTTAGTGTGTCCTAGTTAGTTATGTATCACCCCAATTCTTGGAAGTTTAAACAAAGCTAACAGATTTTGATTTTAAAAGAAGAAAATTAGACACTATCATACAAGATGACTCATTGGCAGGTGTTTTCTAAGTTTAATATAGATTTATCCATTCTTAATAATTCTTCTTGTATCCTGTAAAACTCGGGGGTGGGGGGGGGGGTCTTCTTTTTTTGTTGGTTTATTTAAATTTTTGTTTTTTGTTTTTGGGTTGTTGTTTTTTTTGTTTTTTTGTTTTTTTTGTTTTTTTTTTTGGTTTTTTTTTGTTGTTGTTGTTGGTTTTTTGCCCCTATTATTTTTCTTCGTTTTTTTTTTTTTTTTTGCAAAGAAAATAAAACCCTTGAAATACTCTATGCGATTTCAATTTAGTTTTTGTAAATGACGAACACTATTAAACGCAGATAAGTCTATTTACTACCTACATAGACTTATTATATTCGTCATTTACGACAGCGTCAAAAAAGTATCGAGAACGCTTTCCGGAAATTCTTCGTTTGGTTTTCACACTTATATAGCATTGTATTATATCCGAAGAAAAATCATATGATTGTCAATCTGTCTTGTGCAATGCTATGAGTGTTCGAGCAGAATAATCGGCAAACATGTATTCTAAAACATTTATAATTTGTCTTTGTGTGTGTGTTGGTTTTGCAACGGAGACTTCTTATTTTGAAATTTTGAATGATGTGCAATCTAAAATATCAGTCGTACCGAAGTTAAGAAGTGCAAGAATGGATGTGTCCCAGATTTTCACCCAGATTGGAGAGGCACTCACTTTGGAGACTTTTGCAACCTTTCTAAGTGAGCTTGAAGCAAAATTTGGATCAGAAGACAATATCACAATTTGTATCAATAATTTGACGACAATCTTCACTTCTGCTTTGAGTGGTGAATCATGGAGCTTGCAAGGTGAGGCAAGGATTGTGGATACATATTATCTATTTATAGATATGTGCAATCTATCACCTGAGCTGAAAGCTCAAGTGAGATTTTTGTGTGTCTATCTGTAAACTTTTCACTTTTTTATCTTCTCAAGAACCACTGGCAGAGTTCTTGAAAACTTTTTTTCTCTGTCAGACATTTGGATTACTGGGAATCTTATCAGCCTGATCAATGTTTTATCGGCCTGAACAAATTTAAATGGAATTTTAAGTTAGAATTCAAATGAAACTAAAACATTAAACAATGAATAGAAATTTAATCAAATTCAATTCCATGTATTTTTCAAATCTGTTGTAGAACTCCTTCTCATTCTGTTCACATTCTGAATCACTCATCTATCTCTTCTGTTCGTCTCACTCTCTATGTTTTCCTTTCAGAAAAAATAATTGTTTTGTTTTCATTTATCATTCAGGAAGAATGGGTTTATTTTCATTGTTTATTCAGAAAAAATAGTTTTATTTTCATTTATTATTAAGGACAGGGCCGTCAATCTCTTTGAATTGGGTCTGTTAAACGGACCCTTCCCAATTGAGAAAACCCACCAAAATTCCCAATTTACTTATCTAGAACTTCCCAATATCACAATCTTTTACACTGTGTGTGTAAAAAATATTAAATAGTATTAGTTTCATTTTTACAACTTCTCGCACATTTTCGACAAGGCCCGAAAAGTAAAATTTCCCAAATTGACCAAAAACATCGATATTTTTCCCAATGTAATGGGACCCAGACCCTGTACCAAAAAGGACAGTGACAGCCCTGAAGGAAGAATGGATTTATTTTCATTTATCATTTAGGAAGAATGGTTTTATTTTCATATATCATTTAGGAAGAATTCATTTATTAAGTCTCCCAAATGAAGTTTGGAGACTTATTGTTTTTGCTCGGTTCTTATTATTCCACTTCTTCTTCCGTCTGAAACTGTCCGACACCGTTCTTCGTAGCCAGTCAATAAAAGTATTATTCAAGGATATGATAGGCCAATTATTTAGATGTACATAAATGTTTTTGTTTTCAGATTGAAGAATGTTAGGGTACATTTTGGGGAATCAAATGGGGGTTTAACATAGAACTCTATGGGGAAAAAATTAATTCCAAAATTCAACAGATATAACTTTGCAAGTATCATAGATAGAGTCATGGGGTCTTCGGAAATGAAAAGAGAATGACAGGGCCTACAAATTAGTATCAAGGTCAAGTGACCCCAGTGACCTTGACCTCTGACCATGAACACCAAAACTGGTATAACTTTAAAATTGGGACTAGTAGCGACTTGGGATCTTCAGATATGGCAAGAGGATGACAGTACCTACAAGCTAGTATCAAGGCCAAGTGACTCCAGTGACCTTTTCCTCTGATTTCAGAACATAAAATTGGTGATACTTAAGAACCAGGTCTGATAGAGACTTAGGGTCTTCAGATATGATGAAAGAATGATGGGATCTACAATTTAGTATTAAAGTCAAGTAACTCCAGTGACCTTGACCTCTGACCTTGCACATACAAATTCATATAACTTTAGAACTGGAATTGATAAAGACATTGGACCTTCAGAAATGATAAGAGAATGAAAAGATCTACAAACCAGTATCAAGTCAAGTAATTCCAGTGACCTTAACCTCTGACCTTAGATCATAAACCTGGTATTACTTAAGAACTAGGCCTGATAAAGAGATGGGCTCTTCAGAAGTAATAAAAGGATGATGTGATCTACAAATTGGTATCAAGGTCAAGTGACTTTAGTGATCTTGACTTCTGACCTGGTATAACTTTAGAACTTGGACTGATAGAGACATGGAATCTTCAGAAATGATAAAAGGATGTAGTGATCAACAAACTAGTATGTCTGGTGACCTTTGACCTTGATTATAAAAACTTGTGTAACTTTAGAACCAGAACTGATAAAAGACATGGTATCATCAAAAATGATGAGAGGATGTTGGAATCTACAACTAGGATCAAGGTCAAGTGACACCAGTTTTACAAAAGGAAAAGGGGGATTTTTTGAAATTTTTTAAAATAAAAGTCTTCTTAATCTATATTTATCAAATGAAGTTCAAATTGGCATGAATTTTGTCAATTAGGAAGGAAAATAGTAGTACTCAGAAAAAGCCACTTTTATACAGCTTCATTTGGGAGACTTTATAGTCAGTAGATTATTATCATAATAATCTTGTTTTTATTTATTTTTGATATTCATGTCTCCCCCTGGAAGAGAGGATTTGTATATATATATATATTAACAGGACATGAGAATATAATTATTTTCCTAAATGGCTT
>NC_079165.1:71187412-71244912 GCF_947568905.1 Ostrea edulis | reverse complement strand
TACTTGCCGAAATCCCACCCTGACTTGGATATAATGTATAGCTCGATCAGAATTTCCTTTGCACACATCGTGAGCACCATATCTTGAATTTCTTTTCATATAAAAGATGTTTTACATGTAATGCCATGCCACGGTATGATAATAGATATAAGTGACTACTTAACATTCTTTTACATTATGGCCTAGGCAATATGAAAAATTATTTACTATCACTTTACTTCATGAATTAAAAATATTTTTTTGAATTACAACTCTTGCATTACCATAAAAATTGGTTTATTTCACTCGATATATAAACTTGTAATTTCAATATTGGTTCACCATTTTCTTCGGACATTCTTTTTTAAACAGAAAAGGGGGGGGGGGGGGGGTCTGATCATGCAACTTTCAACATATAAAGTTAGATCTATTCATCCTCAATATATTTAGAGAAAAAAAATTCTTATCAGAAGTTTCATATGACTATTTCATAGTTAAATTTCATAATTTTACAAACAAATAAAATCATGTAAATACTAAATCAAAAATATCTGTACTACCGTCATTATTATATACAGTCAACATTTTGCAGGATTATTTCATGATCATTAACGCTATCTTTGAATTTCTCATTTAAAAAAAATCATGGCCCCAGGGAGTAGGTTGGGGTTACAATAGGGATCAAAGTTTTACATGCAAATATATAGGAAAAATCATTAAATATGAGCCAAGGTGACTCAGGTGAGTAATGTGGCCCATGGGCCTCTTGTTTTCATTTCTCTGCCGCATATCAAGCTGAAACTTGCTGTGTAGCTTTTTTGTGGGTCACCATAGATCATGTTGCAATTTTGATCCATTTCGACCTCCATTGCAGGAGTTGTTCCCCCTTTTTTGAGATTTTATACTATAGGAAGTGTACATAATTTGTGCACCTGACTCCTCCCACAATTCCTTCTTGTTTTACAGAGGGTTTGTATTGGTATTAAAAATGTGTCTGTGGCAAGGATTTTCATTTACTTTAATTTTTGAGAAAATGACAGATTGTTAAACTTTGAAGTTAGTCAGTGTTGAAGAAATATTACATAGAGTACATGAATTTTCCATCTAGCTCTTCCCACAGTTTTCAAGTGAGGACCTTCTTATTTTGCAAAGTGTTTGTATGGGTATTGAAGACCATTAAGGCTTACAGGCCTTTAGTTCATGCTTTGAATGTCAATGTTCCAAGAAATTGTCATCTTATAGTTATTAAACTATATGTATTTCATTTACAGATTTCAATATTAAGGTACTTTACATTTTTAATCTATGAATGTTTATTGAATATAGAATTGCTGTTTTTCATTAGGAACAAAATTATATAATGTATATGGGGTCCCCAGCCCTTTCATAAATACAAACAAAAAGTGATCCATGCTAGTCTCTCTATAGCTTTTATTTCTGTTTTAGCCTTGAAATTACTGCCCTTGAATATTTCCCTGACCCCTTATGTGTTATGTCAGAAAAATCATTTGGAGTTTGATGGGAAAGCTGTAGCAGCAATGTAAGTATATTGAGAAACTTCACTTTCAGGGTTAGGGTTAGGGTTAGTACCAATGTTTGAATTGTGTAATGTGCTTTCTTTGGGATGTGAAAGTTGCAATCATCACAGAAAAAATGCATGACATACCTTAGTGAGTTATGCAAAAAATGCTTTGAATTCGTCCCAAACACAGGCAATTGCATCGCTTGGGGGTCGAATTTACTCTTTATATAGTAAATTCGACCCCAAGCGATGCAATTGCCTGTGGTCCCAAACCATTTAATTTTATTATGTTGAGTAAATTTTTGCCCAGTTTTGGATTTGCCTATTAAGGATGCAGGTGATTCCTGATATTCAGTATATACTAGTGTTTAAATTTCCTGATATTCAGTATATACTAGTGTTTAAATTTCCTGATATTCAGATAATGTACATGTAGAAGTCAGGATACATAAATAATAACAATATTCTAATTTCATGTCACTCAGTATTACAATGTAACATTTCATCCAGATATAATTTGCTTTTATCATGTTTACAATCAGGGTTTTCGCTGGTTTCTTCGTATTGCTGATTATGATATCTACCATTCTGGATATCTTGATGATGTGGATGGGTAACAACTCTATGTTTGAGACCAAGTCAACTAGTGCTAATGGAGTCCCTCATTACGCACACAAAATTAGCAATGAGGAGACTCCTCTCCTAGGCTCGCCCACAACTAATGTTGCCGAGATTAATCCAAAACCAGGTACACCACTTCACACCACTGGATATCTTTACATTTGTGAAGTTGTTTGAAAACGTTATGTCGATGTGTATGAAATGTCGTTTTAACGATGGAAAAAATGTTACACTTGAAAATTAATTTAATTCTTTTAAAAGAGTAATATATGCACTATGGGCAAACGTAATAGACCTGCATCTTGTGAAATGCAGAAGTTTTCTAGAATATAATCAGAATCTTACTTTCAGGATATTTGATGAAGTTCTTTTTGGCATTTTCTGTGTACTCGAATGGCAAGAAGCTTCTGAGCACAAAAAAAACTGCAGGCACCCTTGGGGCTGTTAATGGAGTGCGGGTCTTTAGCATGTCCTGGGTCATATTGGGGCATGTATTTGCATTTGGTCTTGGAATAATTGGTAAGTTTCAGTTCTGTTAGAAATAATCAGAGAGATGCATTTGCTTAATTGAAAGTTTATTATACACAGGGCCCAGTTGCACGAAGATGAGTTAAGTTTAACTGATAGTTAACGTCTAGTTCATGCTATGTAAATGTAAGAGTTAATGGGAAGTTAACTATCTGTTAAAGTTAACTAACCATCGTGCACCTGATGTGTGATTTTAATTGAGTAACCCTTTAGAGAGGAAAGTACAATTATCATGTTTTACATTGTGAATTTAAAGTGTACATCTTTGTTTTTGGCTATTGGTTACTATTCAATCATCATTCTTTGTGTGTGGGATGGGTGTGTGTGTCAATGTTCAGGGGTGACTAAAATTTTACTGGTTGGTGGGGGTGTAATTTTATGGGTAACGTCAACCCTAAAAGCAATCCAAGCTTACTGGTTGATCGACACATCACTGCTTATATTTACATTGTATATCCTTGATATTTAAGAAATAAATTTTATATATTTACATTCTACTTTCATTTCTGTCAGAATTCCCAGCTATTGAAATAGATATTCTATGTTTATCAAGTTGTTTGATATTCACAGTTAGGTTAATTAGGGCTTCCATAGCGAAATGTGCTATAAATTTGGTGTGAAATTACCCCTCAAATTCACAAATTTGATGATTGTTACAGTTAAACAACAAAACAATATTACCCATATGTTGACTGCAACCAAGCTTACATTTTCCACATGGTAATTTCCCATGCCGTCAGCTTATGAGGACGAAATACTTTGTTTTCAGAAAACATCATGATGCCCTACGTATAAGCAAACGTTCATGTATACCAGGTTTCCAGCTGAACATTTAATGAAAAAGTTTACATACGATGAGTTTATTTATGCTAAAGAGTCCATTGTACATGTAAAAGGCACCATGCATACAGATAAGGGGCGATTTCAAGGTCACACTATATATAAATATTACCTTCGTGCATGTTATATATAAAGAATTTGAGACTGATACAATACCACTTTATTTGCATAATTTGTTTGTCTATCTCCTTTCACAGTTTTCAAGTGAAAACCTTCTTACTTTACAAAGTATTTGTCTGGGTATTAAAGTTCTGCAAGGATTTTGATGTTCTTTCATTTTAAAGAAAATTATGGGTTGTTGAACTTAGTCAGTTTTGCGTAAATACAGTCTACTACGGATATATTGAAGTTCAGGGGACCAACCTGATATGTTCATTGTATCCAAAGTTCAATATAACCAATGTTAAACTATATAGATACAGTCCCTGAAACGTTCTACTTTACCATTTTTCCGTTCGCTCACCGTGCGTTCACTGTTTGCTCTCCGTTCGTTCACCGTGCGGTCTCCGTTTACAGTTTTGCGCTCACCGTGTGTTCACCGTTCACTGTCATTCGGAACACCAAAGTCAAAGGATCGATTTTCATAGCAAGGCAAAAATGAAAAAGGAATGTGTACATAAGAGTGAAAGTACATTAACTTCTTATTATATCAGAAATTCAATATATAATGTACAAATATCAGGATTATCAACTGCGAAAATTCAAGGAAAACTGCAGATCACTCATCAATATCAAAGAATAGAATAAATCATTACAAAATACAAGTATTGTTTGGGTAAGTTCTGAATGAGAGAAAAATGCAAGAACCTTCAGTTATGAATTTAACCCTTATACATGTGCATATAGCGAAGAACGAGCAATGAGCGCTGGTACGTGTACGAAAATGAGGCAGTTTCAGTTTATAAATACCTCGCCCCACACCCGAATTATCATTTTAATATTTTCAAGTATGGACAAAAGCACAATTTATTATATTTTAATTATTTTGTCTCACTTGACAAAAATTCTATATAAGTTTTAAATTATCATTTTTCTTAACACCCCCCCCCCCTTTCTCTCTTACTTTAAAAAAATATGCTACACTGTACGTTTCAATGCACATTCGTGCTCAAATGTCAAAATGATTTGACAAATATTTCTGATTATATTTTATGCCTATCTTTATGAGAGACATTGCCAATAAATATATTTACTCCTTTCCCCAAATTTAAAAGTTTTGAACTGTTTGTCTCTAATATAAAGAGGAAATATTTCTCGTATATTTCTGTCCCACATATGATATACGTATAGTTCAGTGCAATAAACAGTTTTATCCGCATCAAAAATATACAAATATTGCACAATCTAAATGTAAATTCATGGTCACACTATTTATTTTGTACGTACGTACATTAATTCTGGGAGATTATTTCCTCAGTTCGATATACTATATCTGTATTTACAGTAAAGTGAATTACGCAAAATCTACGTGGGAATAAACCTTTTATTATACTATTTAGAAGCGTGCAGATGTCAACACGAGGTACACAATGTACCTGTTCTATCCATGCTGGTAGTTCAATGCATTTATCTCGACTCCTTTCCGGGATGGGTTTTTTTAAATTGTGTGTAATCCAAACGACTGCGCTCATAAATTTTGAAGTCATGCATGTGCATCTGTAAATTTTGGCTCTAATTACTAGACTATCTTTAATTCTCATGCATCATTTATACTCTTGTATTAAGAAATATAATACTATGCATCTTAAGTCAAAATATATAATTACATGTAGAATACCGAGTTAAAGCACCGATATTCATGATTTATGAAAACGTCAAGAATTCTAAATATTATAAAATATATGTTTCTAGTTTTCCTGTATACATGTATCTGTACAGAATATGCAATACTGTAAACAATGAACATATGGAATTTTCTTTTGTTTGTCCATCATTGTTACGTGCATTGATGTGAAATTTACAATTGTTTTCATGAGAAGTATACATCCAGTATTTGCACAAAAATTAACAAACAGATGTATTCATATATATATTCTCTACCTGATTATAAAGTAAGTACAATCTAAGGGAAAAATTCAAAATATACTGAATGAATAGACCATTTTGCGTTCACCGTTCACCAAATTGCGTTCACCATTCGCTCTGCGTGCATTCACCGTTCGCTCACTGTACGTTCACCGTTTGCTCACCGTGCGTTCACTGTTCGCTCACCATGCGTTTACCATTCAAGTGGGAAAGTAGAACGTTCCAGGGACTGTAATGTTACTATTTATTTTACTTCAATATAACAGATAGTTCAATATAAGTGACTTCAATATAAGTGGAGTAGACTGTATTACATAAATGCATTGTCTGTCTAACTCCTCCCACAGTTTCCAAGTGAGGACCTTCTTATTGTACAGAATTTTATATGCATATTGTTGGGATACTACCTTATATTAAGTTCCACAACTCATGGCATATATGTTTTTGATGAGCATTTATGTACTGTTTCCAATACTCTTGTATCTGAAATAAACAATTCAATCATTGCCTTTATATAAATCCAATAGTGTGACAAATAAATAATGTTTTCTATAAATACCTAAAGTGGTCAGGATAAAATTAAATTTTAAAAAGAGACTTAGAAATGTTTATGGGGATGTTAATTCATGGTCAGGGTGACTCACGGAATCCCATTGATATGTAAAATTGTGTAAAATCTGTTTTCGTGAATACACTGTACATCTATTTCTGCAACTTCTCATGAACAAGTTCATCATTAATTTAAAACTTTTCAAATTCATTTGTGTGCTGAAAACCTTGGAAGAAATGAAAACATTGAGTAACAATTCTTCATTTTTTATTTATTTTCTAGGGGATATTGGATATTATTTTCCATTAGTCTTGAAAAGAAGGTCATACCAAGCCATCTTGAATGCATTTGTCTCTGTGGACTCTTTCTTTGTACTGAGGTAAGTAGCCAGACTTTGTGAATGTAAACAAGCTCAGACTGATTGCTGCATTAATTGTATACACATACTAAACTGATTAAGAACTAATTTTTGAAAGTTTGGCACAGTGAACATTTGCCTCTGTGAATGAATTGGAAGTATATCGTAATTAATAGGATATGGAAAGGTATTTAATTTCTCCCCTCTTTCAGGGGGAGACAAATTGTTTTATGCCCCCTTTCAAAGAGGAGGGGCATATTGCTTTGCACCTGTCAGTCGGTAGATCACATGTTGTCCACTCAATATCTTGAGAACCATTCACTTCATCATAATGATATTTCACAAGTGGGTTGATTATGAGTAGAAGAGGACCCCTATTGATTTTGAGGCCACATGGTCAAAGGTCAAGGGAATTCCAATCCCCCCCCCCCCCTTGGAATTTGCAGGAGGATCCGATTGTTATCCTTAAAGTTATAGTGGATCTAAGGGGGTGGGGGGTGTAAAATAGCTTGTGAACACTTCTCCCCCTATATGGCTTATCAGCTAGCCTTGAAATTTTGTACATTACCGGTACTTCATTATCATTTAATGTTGTTCACATTGTTCTGACCCAGGGATCTGATATTTTTCTACACTTTACAGTGGATCAAAGAGGAGTGTTTTGTAACTTTTTTCACCTACAAGGGTATGTTCGCTTCCTACTGGTACTTCAGCATAACAGTCATTATTTTTGTATCATATACAACAATGACATTAATCTCATCAATGTTGAATCTTTACTCCATCTTTTTTCTCAATGCTCAAAGTGCAGTTCATAATGCCTATGTTCATGCTCATGCTTTCTCCTCCATACTATGCAGTACATTAAGAGGAGAAGGTGTCATTTGAAGCACTTTCAATTTTATGAGCTGAGGAGACATATGTTTATATTTACATTTGCCAATGTATTTCCTTATATGGTAATACTAATGAAATTGACATTCAATTTCAAATAACATGAAGCTGATCACGTGATCAGTTATGCAGTGGGGGATTTAGAGCCCCCCCCCCCCCCCCCTTACAAATAGAAATCGTGCAAGTAAAAGTCCAGATTGGCACCCAAAATGGCTGAGTATTTTGGTTAATGCTCTACTTTCACACACACCCTTCTTTCGGAAATCCTGGATCTGCCACTGCAATGACATCATAACAGAAACAAAATTTAGAAACAAACATCAGAATATTTATACAGAGTTTATTTTCTAAACAGACAATTAATAAACAGAAACATCAAACAAACCATTCGGTTGTTTCATTTTAAATATTATCTGCAACTACTAGAACTAGGCCTAAAACTGCAACTTCTGCAATATGGCAAATTCATACGATGACTATGTAAGAAATGGAGTCAGAGTTGGATCTGTAGGACTTTAGAATGATGATAACCTGTTGTTTCCAGGCAACAGCCATCACGGCCATGACTCGGCATGAGCATGGCTGGTATTGAGGCTCGGAAAAATATGTCCATGTCAAGGCGAGTTTTCCAAAACTTGCAAAAACCTGACCAAGAGCTTATCGCAATTCACCTTTGAATTAGAACGCTTTACCCGATATAGTATTGCGTTGTGTGACGACACAATTGAATGAGACGATTGAACAGTTTGAATGACATGTTTGATGTAATACAACAAGAGTTTTCATTGGCCTATTACAGCCCGCCCACTTTCTCGAGCGGATTCTGTGTAGCTGGAGAACTATAGCTCTCTGAAAAGATCCACCTCTTATAAAAACCTTCGATTTACGGGTCACAAAAAGCTGCGGACGGTTGAGGCCTGATATCGGTGTATTCTTGTGTTGCTGTCTCATAAACTCAATATTAGAAAAATCTTAACATATTTTCCTACTATATACTTGTGTCCAAACATACCTTCAAATATTCATTAAAGCCACACACGACCTGAAAACTCGCAGCTTCAAATGATTTCGTTTGTTGACGTAGCCATGTTAGGTAGCCGGTCAATTCGAACTCTTTTGCTATTGGTATCTATTCATAAAATTGGTTGTAAGTTATGTATTCGCTCTTCAGTTATTATCAACACGAATAATTAATAGAAATTAAAACATATAGTTTTTGTAAAGGTAAAATAAGCTCTTGATTAACGAAAATGCTACATAAGCCCATTAGATGGAGACCGACCGGCGCGGCCGCCCATGACTAATGAAAGCCGCATTGCCGTGAGTTTAGCTATTTGAATAATTATCATTTAATGGGACTGGGATGGTGTACTATTTAAACTATTTAACTAAAATATTGGTGGGGTATTAGTACACATCTAGATGCTATTGTGCCAGTATGGAAATGAACCAGGATTCGAATTGACTGGCTACCTTAAACATGGCTACGTCTACAAACGAAATCATCAAAAGCTGTGATCGAGTTTTTGGGTCGTATGGGGCTTTAATAAATATTTGAAGGTATGTTTGGACACAAGTATAGTAGGAAAATATGTTAGGATTTTTTTTATATTAAATTTATGAAACAACACAAGAATACAACTTTTTCTCTTTCTTCCTTTGAAGTTTTTTTTTCCATCTAGCATCCGGCTGTCATGTTTTCAAATGCTGACTACTCCCGTATAAGGGAATTTGGGCGGACTTATACATATGGACCAATGAGAGTTTCTGTTGCATTTCGCAATTGTACTACAAAGATTCAATTGTGCCGTCACACAACGCAATACTATATCAGCCAAAGCGTTCTAATTCAAAGGTGAATTGCGATAACATTAACTTGATCCATTTATCTCCATCAATTCTATCAGATCCTCTGAATTTCTGTCGAAATCTGTGTTCAACAATTCATTTTCAACTTTAAGGAGGCCAACGCCATGGGTTCTTCATTGCTGATCAGGACCAAATCACATCATGGATATAGTTTACTCCGCTCTTCTTGTCTTTAATTCAGCTGACCTTATGCTCTAAATTACCTTTATTTTGCACCAGTTTTGTATTTTTTTGCCTTCTAAATTAAATATTTTAAATATCTTATTATGCCCCCCTTCAAAGAAGAGAGGCATATTGCTTTGCACCCGTCAGTCGGTTGATATGTTGGTCAGTCAAACACATGTTGTCCACTCAATATCTTGAAAACCATTCACTTGATCGTAATGATATTCCATATGAGTAGAAGATTGTTTTTCAGGTCAAAGGGTAAGAGGTCAAGGGTCAATCTACTCTGGACATAGGAAGACACTCTGTTCAATATCTTGAGAATCCTTTGCTTGACAGGCATCAAACTTGGAAGACTGGCACATCCCATGGAGTAGATGACCCCTATGGATTTTGAGGTCATGTGGTCAAAGGTCAAGGGTCAAACTGGACATAGGAAAATACTGTCTGCTCAATGTCTTGAGAACCCTTTGCTTGACAGACATCAAAATTAGTACACTGGTACATCTTCAGAAGAAGATGATCCCTCTTTATTTTTAGGTCACATGGTCAAAGGTCAAGACTCAAACTGGACGTAGGAATATACTGTCTGCTCAATATCTTGAGAACCATTGACTTGACAGATATCAAACTTAGCACCTGGTACATCTTCAGGAGGAGATGGCCCCTATTGATTTTGAGGTCACATGATCAAAGGTCAAGGGTTAAACTGGACATAGTAATGTATTGTTTCCTATATTTTAAGAATTATTTGCTTGATTGACACTAAACTTGGTACACTGGTACAGCTAGTATAAGGAGTAGATGACCCCTGTAGATTTTTAGGTCACATGGTCAATCTACACCTGACAGAGGAAGATATTGTGTGCTCAATATTTTGTAATGGTAATGCTACTATCAATTAAATGATGTGTGTGTATAACTCTTTTCAATTTTTGCACTGGTGGGGGTGTTGGGGTGTTATGTTTTACAAACATCTCTTGCATTCTCTTAGATATTGTTCCTAATCATTTATTCAATAAAAATCTAACAAACTATATTTTGTGTTGTACAATCATTATTTCGGTCATCTGCTACATAAGCATGAAAGCTAGGTAAGAACACAAATCATATAGAAATATAAGAAATAAAATATCAGTTTTGAGTGTTATTGAGATTTGACATGAAGTAAACCCTTCGGGCATTATAGGATTTGATCACATGACCAACTTCACGTCATATCCCAATAACACCCAAAAATGATATCATATTTATCAAATTATGTTTTATTTGTTACCTTGAAAAGTGTTTGTTTTCTTAGTTTGCTACTAAATGTCAGTGACTACTTCTGTAATATTTTCAATTTAAACAGTTTCACATTTATTGTTTTGATATTTTAACGTTTGCAGCATTAGATGCTGTAAAGTCTTCCTGTAGACATCACATGGTCACATGGTGTAATCGTTGTGTCATCTTCTGTAGGGGACTTCTGGGGTTACACAGTGTAATTATTAATTATTGTATCATCTTCTGTAGTGGACTTCTGGGGTTACACGGTGTAATTATTAATTATTGTATCATCTTCTGTAGTGGACTTCTGGGGTTACACAGTGTAATTATTGTATCATCTTCTGTAGTGGACTTCTGGGGTTACACAGTGTAATTATTGTATCATCTTCTGTAGTGGACTTCTGGGGTTACACAGTGTAATTATTGTATCATCTTCTGTAGTGGACTTCTGGGGTTACACGGTGTAATTATTGTATCATCTTCTGTAGTGGACTTCTGGGGTTACACAGTGTAATTATTGTATCATCTTCTGTAGTGGACTTCTGGGGTTACACGGTGTAATTATTGTATCATCTTCTGTAGTGGACTTCTGGGGTTACACAGTGTAATTATTGTATCATCTTCTGTAGTGGACTTCTGGGGTTACACAGTGTAATTATTGTATCATCTTCTGTAGTGGACTTCTGAGGTTACACAGTGTAATTATTGTATCATCTTCTGTAGTGGACTTCTGGGGTTACACGGTGTAATTATTAATTATTGTATCATCTTCTGTAATGGACTTCTGGGGTTACACGGTGTAATTATTAATTATTGTGTCATCTTCTGTAGTGGACTTCTGGGGTTACACGGTGTAATTATTGTATCATCTTCTGTAGTGGACTTCTGGGGTTACACGGTGTAATTATTGTGTCATCTTCTGTAGGGGACTTCTGGGGTTACACAGTGTAATTATTAATTATTGTGTCATCTTCTGCAGTGGTCTTCTGGGGTTACACGCTGTAATTATTAATTATTGTGTCATCTTCTGTAATGGACTTCTGGGGTTACACGATGTAATTATTGTATCATCTTCTGTAGTGGACTTCTGGGGTTACACGATGTAATTATTAATTATTGTGTGGACTTCTGGGGTTACACGGTGTAATTATTAATTATTGCGTCATCTTCTGTAATGGACTTCTGGGGTTACACAGTGTAATTATTAATTCTTGCGTCATCTTCTGTAATGGACTTCTGGGGTTACACAGTGTAATTATTGTATCATCTTTTGTAGTGGACTGCTGGTTGCATATTTACTGCTGAAAGAGCTCAGAAGAAATGAAGGAAAGAAAATCAACTGGATTGCCTTTATTGCAAAGTTTTATTTCCATAGATACTGGAGGTTAGTCTATATTCTGATGCTTCACCTAGTAAGTGACTTATTTTTCAAATAATTGTGTGTATTTTTAAATGAATTGTTAGTATACCCTTTTAGTCATGTTGTTTTCTGTGAAATGAATACTGGTAGTATTTTAAAGTATAGTTAGCAGCACATGCGTAGAGCAGTTCAGTTTACCACTATGCAATATCAAATCAAGTGTCTTCAACTTACACTCTACATTTAAGCTTGTCCTAAATGTCTATGTGAATTTCTGCTAACCTTTCAGAATTTTAATGCGTCAGTCTACAGATCCTTATGATTATTTTGATATAGTCAAACTTGTTGCAAAGAATTAATTCTTGGGAAAAGAGATTCCGATTTTAATGCTAGTTTGAAAAGTCACATCACCTTCATAGTGGAAAGGATTAAGAAATATAATGAAATTACTATTAAACGATCATTTTCTACTTAGAACCTCAGACCAGCTGGTAATGCTCACCAATCTTTGATATCTTTTCTCAGGATTCAACTTTTTATGTATTTTTAAATATAATTAGTTTCCAAAGTTTTACCCAATACATGCTGACACAAAATTTAACTAAAAAACATTTACCAGCAGTCTGCATGGTATTATATTTTCACATATCATCCAACTTGTCAGGAATGTTTAAAAATTTCAGAGAGTGAACCATCAATGTATTGGAAAGTATTTATTGTCTGTTTCAGATTAACGCCTCCTCTCATGTTTCTTATGCTTATTTATGTGCCACTTTTCCCATATGTGTCAGATGGTCCATTTTGGGTGCAGACTGGATTTGAGGCGGGACAATGTAATAAGACTTGGTGGCAAACCATGCTTTACATTAATAATTTTTATGATGAGGTAATTAAATTGTTTGGGAGGGTGATATACATGTTTATGTGAAGGAAAATCATTAAGGGTCCTGTGGAAGTAATTTTCCTGATTTATATTTTCTTTTATTTCATATGTCATTTTCATTTAGGATTATGGAATATATGCATGGAAAATAAAAGCAATTATATGAAGGAAAATCATGAATATCAAATCTTAATTATGCAGATTGAAACATATTATTGTATTGTATTATATTATATTATATATATAATAAGCATGTTAGAACAAATTATTTTCTGTATGTAAACAGTTTCTCAGAATTTTAGAATTGGCTTTGAATACAGCATAAAATATAGTACATGGATATAGATTGTCATTTTCATTGCATGTTGCATCTTTTTTCTTTTTTTTACTATGACAGGAGTGCATGGCGTGGACCTGGTATTTGGCCAATGATATGCAGTTTTTCATATTAAGTCCAATTATCATTATCCCTCTATACTAGTAAGTAGTGTAATGTATTTCAATGGAGTGTCTTTTTATCCCCTTGCAACAGAGTTGCGGAGGGAAATAGTAACTTGTCTGTTTGTTATTGTGCTCGTTCATTTGACCTTATTTTTACATTTGTTTAGATTTTTTTTGCTTCCATAATCAGAGATCTGGGGGCATAGTTTTTTGTTTGTTTGTCTGCAAAAACTTTAACATAGGCCATTATTTTTTAATGGTTAGTGATACGATTTTCATACTACACATTTGTATTCCTCGTGACAAGACCTTTCTTTTGATACCAAAATGTTTTGACCTCATGACTTTTACCTCGGATTTGATCTACTTTTTAAAAACTTAAACCTTCAATGGCCATAACTTTTGAATGGTTGGTGCTTGGGTTTTCATTCTTCACATGTGTATTTCTTGTGACAAAACATTTGTTTTGGTACCAAAATGTTAGACCTCACTTTAACGTAGGCCATCATTTTTGAGTGGTTAGTGATAAGGTTTTCATATTTCACGTGTATTCCTTGTGACAAGACCTTTTTTTTTTTGGTTTCATAATTTTTGGCCTCTTGACCTTGGGGTTTGATCTACTTGTAAAAAGCTTAAACATTTGCCATAATGTTTGAACAGTTGGTGCTAGGGCTTTCATACATATGTACTTCATATGTATATTTCTAGTAACATGGCTTTTCTTTTGGTACTAAAATGTTTGACCTCATGACCTTGAGCTTGAAAATTTATGTTTTTAGTTCACCTGTCAGTGAGCTTTTCTGATCGCCTGTTGTCCGTCATTTGTCCGTCTGTCTGTCTGTAAACTTTTTACATTTTTGCCTTCTTCTCTAGAAATACTTGGCCAATTTCAACCAAACTAGGTAAAAAGCATCCTTGGGTGAAGGGCTTCAAGTTTTTTCAAATGAAGGGCCATGCTCCCTTCAAAAGGGAGATAATCACAAAAATCCAAAAATAGGGTGAGGTCATTTAATCTTCTCAAGAACCACTGGGCCAGAAGAGCTGAAATTTACATGAAAACTTCCTGATATAGTGCAGATTCAAGTTTGTTAGAATCATGGCCACCGGGGGTAGGATGGGGCCACAATAGGGGATCAAAGTTTTACATACTAATACAGTCAAACCTGTTTTAAGAGGCCACCTTAGGAAAGTTATGAAAGTGGCCACTTATGACAGGTGACCTCTTGTTCCAGTTCGCCCTGTAAACAGCCAGTCAATCAATATATGAACAAGTTATAAACTTTATTTATTCACAGAGTAAAATAAGGTGAATTTCATAAAAATACTGATCATACATATGTACATTCTAATGTCCATGTAGAAAATAATACATGTACATGTTTTACTGATTGATTTATTTCTTCATTTCCTGTAATGTGTCGTCGCCGTTTTCTTTCTGGATCCACATTATTTTCAAAATCCTCCAGATATTCAGCTTTTCTTTTCAAAACGTTGTTTATCTGAGTCTTGCCAACATTTAATTCTGCTGCAATCTTGCGTGAAGATAGACCTTTTTTATCCAGATCAATCCCTTTGATTATTTCAGACAGAGTTGAAACTTTCTATTTTACATTCGGCGAAGCCATTTCAACAATGTGTTAATAAAAATGACAAACAACGATAACAGAGTACAAAATATTTAATCTGAACACAAATCTGTTTAATAGCTTCAGGTAAACTGACCAATATTTAATTACTCAAGCGAATGTGTGTTTTCAAAACAATCAGCTATCGTCACAGCTGATTAACTCATGTAAAATATCACGTGATAAAACCGCGTCGTTGGTCAAAATGGCCGCCTATTACAGTGTAATTAATGTGTTGGGTGAGGATTTTAGTGGCCGCGTTACACATGTGGCCGTTTATTCCAGTACAAATATATAGGAAAAATCATCGGGGGAATTGAGAGTGGCCGTTGTTCGGGAGTGGCCGCTGATTTCAAGTGGCCGCTAAGACAAGTTTGACTGTATATAGAAAAAAATCTTCTCAAGAACCATTGGGCCAAAGAAGTTTCTATTTGCTTGAAAGCTTCCTGACATTGTGCAGTTTCAAGTTTGTTAAAAATCATGGCCCCTGGGGGTAGTATGGGGCCACAATAGGGGATCAAAGTTTTACATACTAATATGTAGAGGTCTTCTTCTCAAGAACCATTGGGCCAAAGAAGTTTACATTTACATGAAAGCTTCTTGACATAGTGCAGATTCAAGTTTTTAAAAATCATGCCCACTGGGGGTAGGTTGGGGCCACAATAGGGATCAATGTCTTACATGAGAATATACATTGATCCCCTGTTATAATGCCAACATTTGTACCTCAGCAATTTTGGCGTTATAACGGCGGTGGCATTATATCGGGGGAGGGGGGTATGTGTACAGCTGTAGTAAGAAATCAAACAAATTTTATCTACTACATCAATGTGCTTTCAATGCCTGGAGAATCCCGGCGTCCAGTGGTCGTAAATGGCTCGTAATGGAAAGGAGTATTTAATGTTTTTGTTTTATATCCAACATGCTTAGATTTCGGTGTGTCCGCCATACTCAGATTTCAAAAGCAATACTGCATATTTGAACTCAGATGATTATAATTTACGTAACTTATTATCTGCTCCAAACTTGATACCTGGAGGACTAACGATGGATAATTGGTTAAGCCTGCTCACTGAAATTTTCCTGTCATTGATTGGCAATAATTAGTGGGGGTGATTATAACGGTAATTGACCAAATCGTACCTGTAAATAAGTTGGCGGTATGCGGGGGATGGCGTTATAACGGGGTTTTACATAGCAAGGAAAATGGGACTTTGAACTTTTTTGGCGATATGCAGATTATAACGGGGTGGGGGGGGGGGGTGGGGGGGGGGGGGGGGGACAATATAGCGGGGATCACTGTATTGGGAAAATCTTTGAATATGGGCCAATGTCACTCAGGTGAGCGATGTAGTAGCCCATGGGCCTCTTGTTTTTGAAAAACTTTAGCCTAGGCTGTCACTTTAGAATGGTTAGTGATAGGGCCTTCTTATTTCACATGTGTATTCCGTGAGACAAGACTTCTCTTTTCATGTGAAATTTTTTTATCTCATGACCTTGACCTTAAGGTGTGACCTACTTTAAAAAAAAATATCCTTGTCCATAACTTTGGAATGATTGGTGCTAGGGCTTTTATATTTCACATTTGTATTCTTTGTGACAAGACCTTTCTTTTGGTACCAGAATTTCTGTGCTGCCATATGGGGTTATCAGTGTTTCACAAACATATCTTGTTTTCTCATCGTCTGTGTTGTAGAGTTTCGAGTTAATTTGTCAATGACATTTTAAAAATTGGTTTGCAGTACTTGGCACATGTTTCAGGTGGACCATATGTCAATTGCAGATACACTGAAAATGGCAGGTGTCAGTATTCCTTGATCTAAAATATTTGTTTGTCATTTTAAGCCAAAAATTTTCATGAATATCTATTTGTGAATTGTCACACAAACCCAAACAAACATACTTCTGATTTTTCTGCCAATCAAAAATAATCATGTGACTACCTATCTCTGCTGTTCCATTTGGTATTTTTGATTTACATGTTCAGATGACTGTGTACATTATAGACCAAAAGATGCATTCTACAGTCAGTTCAGTTGGTGTGGATCTAAATATAAACAGTGATGTGTATTTTTAGCTCTTCTGAGCCGAAGGCTCAAAGAGCTAATCATATGGCCATATGTTTGGCGTGCGGTGTGTGGTGTGCGTCAACTTTTTGGAAAAAGGGCTATATCTCAAGAACCCCTTGGCCAATTTTTGTCAAATTTGTCACAGGGTATCCTTGTATCCTTGGCCCAAGGGCTTTCATTTGTACTAAAACTAGGGTTGTGACCCTTTAACAAGGGGGGATAATTAGAAAAATGCAAACAAAAGTAGTGGTTGCTAAAAAATCTTCCTCTCAAGAACCACTGGGCAAATTATCACCAAACTTATGCATAAGGATGAGGATAGGTTGTAGATAAAAAAATGTTCAAGGCATCATCCTAGGGTAAAGGGTGTGGTCTCTAGGTCACTTCAAAGTTGACCTTAAATTTTGTTGTTAAAACTAAAGATATTTTGCTTAGTATAAGGACTAGGATCATCAAATTTTGTCAGTTGATGCATCTTAGGACCTAATATCATGTTGTCTCAAAAGTAGGTCATGGTGATCTACTTTTTGAATTTCACAGGTAATTATTATTAAATGGATTTTGATGCATATCTTGGACACTTTTGAGCCTATGCTCATCAAAAGTTGTCAGTTGATGGATCATGGGACCTTGAACTGCATCATGTGAAAAGTATGTCACCATGACCTACTTTCTGAATTTTATGGTTAATCATTTATGAATACATTTTAGGTTGTTATTTCAGATACCGAGAGGTTTAGAATCATCAAACCTTGTAAGTTGATGCGTCTAAAGGCCTCTAAACATATTTATAAAAAGAAGTAAGTCACAGTGACCTACTTTTTGAATTTTGCAGACATTCAAAGAACAAGGTACGATTGTGTACATAAAAAGGCCCCAAAAAATTCTCCAATTTAAATGTGTCTTGAATCAAGCTTGATCTGTGTTTTGAATAAGTTAAATACATGCCAAGTATATTATTTCAACTTAAATCAAAGTTATTTCTTATTTTATAGCATTATTACGTCATGAATAAGAGTTCTTCCTGCCTTTTTTCAAAAAGAGCTTGATAACTGTTAAATTTCATCCAGATTATTGCTTAGGAAAAGGTGTGCCCATCCGTCGAGTAAAATGAAATTAATATATAATGTGTATTAAGAGAAGATGAAAAATGTGTTTGAATATAAATTTGCTTGACGCATGGGATGTATGTTTTCTGAAAGGAAAACCCCCTGAATTTATGAAAATTTTCATTGATTTTTGCATTTTTTGACAATTTTATGCCAACTTCACGCTCCTGTCATACAACACAAAGCAATTTTGGATAAAATTAAACGTAGTTTGGAGTTGCTTATATATTCCTTATTTGAATGCCAGATTTTGGGACTCCTACTGAAATCAGATGACTATAGAAACCGTCCCTACTTCTTTCACATTTTCAATTTTAGATGCATATTTTGGACACTATGAAAGCTAGGATCATCAAACTTTGTCAGTTGATGCATCTTGAGTCTTCATGGTTTGTTGACCAAAAAGTAAGTCACCGTGACCTACTTTTGGAATTTGACGGCTATATTTTAATATTTTCAGATACTATTTGACTTTTTTGACCCTGTGACGTTGACAATGGAGTTTGACCTACTTTTTGAAAACTTTAACCTTGCTAATAACTTTTGAACAATAAGTGATAGAGCTTTGATATTTCACATGAGTATTCCTTGTGACAAGACCTTTCCGTGGGTACCAACATTTTTGACCCTGTGACGTTGACAATGGAGTTTAACTTACTTTTTGAAAACTTTAACCTTGCTAATAACTTTTCTACAGTAAGAGGTAGAGCTTTGATATTTCACATGAGTATTCCTTGTTACAAGATCTTTCCGTTGGTATTGAACCTTTTGACCTTGACATTTGACCTACTTTAAATTTTTTTTTTACATTGGTCATAACTTCTAAATGGTAAATATTAGAGCTTTCATATTGTACATGAGCATTTCTGTTGACAAGATCTTTCTACTGGTACCAAGATATTTGCCCTTGTGACCTTGGCCATCTTCGGAATTGGCCATTATCGGGGGCATTTGTGTTTCACAAACACATCTTGTTTGTCTTAAAGGGACTGGTTCACGATTTTTGATAAAAGTATTTTTCATTTTTTATGTTAAACATTTAAAATATAACTCATTTAATGTTGACAGCCAAAATTTTGACCTTCTGAATGCAACAATAAAAGCAATATTTTAGCCTTAAATCTGTGTTATGTAAACAAAGACTCGAGTCATTTTATGTATACAAACAAACAAGTGAAATATTGATTTTGTATTATAAAGCATCTTAATTTTGCACAGTCAAAAACTTTTACTATTAGATAACACGTTTTACCCCAAAATTGCTTGAAATGTGAAAGATATAATAAATTTAGATCAAAATACATTTCTTTTGAAAATTTCGGAAACAATAACATACCACAATCTCTGTTTACAAAACAAATAATAAACTCTCTAAAATGAGCTTCTGTGATAATGTATAACCTTAATTTTTATTTGAAATCTTTTAAATACATTAAACAGTAGATTTTGATCATCAAAAGTGAAAAAGAAAATTTTGAGGAAAATCGTGAATCAGTCCTTTACACAATTTACATTTGTAAACAATATTACATATGACTTTGATAGTTCCATCTATAGTTACATGTGTGAAAATAGTACAGTATAGCACAGAAGCAGAAGAATTTGTTGTATTTCATGCATAGCATTGCCATTAGAATTTCATTATGTGTAGCTTTGTCTTTCGTTGTGGGTGCATGGGGTTATGTGATCTTGATCACTTTTTCTTTCATTCAATTTTTTGTCAATTTCGGGAATGAAACCATGAGTGCGTAAAGATCTGGTTTCAAGGGGAAAATGTAAAAGGTCCAGGGAACTGGAAGAGACTTTATAATGTCCTTGTAAACTACATGTAGATTATTTGTGCTTTTGTATCACTTGTTTGAATCAAATCTTTCAATACCTACATACATACCATGTTGCAAGGGGAATGTCCATGACTTCATTGCAGAATAATTTCATCAAGTTTCATCTATCACTCAATGTGCCCTTTCATTTTTGCCATAAAGTGACCTAATTATAATGAATTTTCTAGTTTGATATTTAAATGGTGGCAACATTATGATAGTCGATAGATTATATATGCTGATCTTGAAAATTCTTTTCAATTTGGTGAGATAGAGATAATTGTATAGATTTATACATTTATCATCATGAATCTATTATAGAATTATGGAGAATTAACGTAGATTCTCTATTATATGGAGTACTTTATATTGCAAAATGCCATTTTTTAAAGTCACATGTAGTATGCATATGTAAAGAAGATTTCAGTTAATTCAAATGGAGAGCCACACACTATTCTACGAGAAATAATATGGCCTCATGTACATCTACAATTTACTCTACAGTTCTAAATGGATTGGTGGGATAATTGGAACTACATTCCTCTTTGGTAGCTGGGTTGCCACAGGAATTATATCTAACTACTTCAAACTGCCAGCCTCTCAGCTTGAGCAATTAGCTGACCAACAATCAATGTGTGTATTGACCAGTAGCATAGTTATTTGAATATTATTCTATACTGTTCATAGCCTTATGAATAAGTACACCATTTCAACTCGTGGGATAAAGCAAATATCAAATCACATGATATAGATATCAATGCTCTTCTTCGGGTGCACTATTATGATTGGTAGTTGTCTGTCGTTGTCCTTTGTATGTTCAGATTTGAACATAATCAGTTTCTTCTCTGAGAACACTGGACATGACCATTCTTTTCATACAGCGTTGACATTTCAAGTATCAAAAAGCCTCATTCCTGACAATTATATTTGGGATCACTATGATTCAATGATCTTCCCAAACATAATTGCCAAGTAATTAGGCTTTATAAGATTATTCTGACCTCTGGCTGTATGATAAGACTGTCAATCGTTACATTCCAGCTATACTTGTATGAGGGGTTCTTTTTTTAATTATTTGGTATATTGACTTTTTTTTGGTTTTGGTAACTAAATTGTTAATTTTACTTGGGGCCTTAGGGATGGGGTCAAAAACTTAAAAAAAAACTTTGCAATCATTGAAAATCTTCTCCACTCTGACAGGAACATTTAGCGAACAATCTATGTATAAATTGGTCATGGTGAGCAAAGATGCATCTACCAGATATGTGAAATTCATCTGGGGTCAGGGTTCTAATATAATGGTGTGCTTTATGCTTGCTACAGTGAATGTGCATTATTTTAGAAGTCTCCAAAATGAAGTTAGGAGACTTATTGTTTTTGCTCTGTTCTTATTCTATTTCCGCTTCTTTCTCGTGCCAAAAAATGTTCGACACCATTCTCCATAACCCTTGGATGAAAGTAGTAGATATTCAAGGATATGATAGGCCAATGTATTTAGTGCTGAAATGTTTTTGTTTCAGATTGAAGGGGTTAGGGTACATTTTGTGGGGATCAAATATATATGGGGAAATTCAAGATATAACTTGACAAATATGATAGAGTCCTTAGGTCTTTAGAAATGAAAAGAGAATGGCAGGGCCTACAAACTAGTATCAAAGTCAAGGAACTAAAGTGACTTTGACCTCTGACCCTGAACATAAAAACTGGTATAACTTTAGAACTGGGACTAATAGGGACATGGGATCACCAGAAATGATGAGAGGATGATAGGACTTACAAAATAGTATCAAGGTCAAGTAACTCCAGTCACCTTGACCTCTAAATTGGAACATATAACTGATATTTCTTCCATTCCAGGTCTGATAGAGACATGGGATCTTCTGAAAGGATGATAGGATCTACAAATTAGTATCAAGGTCAAATGACCCCAGTGGCCTTGACCTCTGACCTTGATCATAAAACTCATATTACTAGTACCCTGTATCTTCAGTGGCCCTGACCTTTGACCTTGATCATAAAAACTCATATTACTTTAGAAATTACTGGAAATGTAACTGATAGAGTTATGAAATCTTCAGAAATAATAAAAGAATGTTGTGACTACAAACTAGTATAAGGGTCAAGTGACTCAAGTGACCTTGATCATGATCATAAAAACTGGTATGACATTAGAATTGGGACTTAAAGGAACATGGGATCTTCAGAAATGATGAGAGGGTGTTGGGACCTACAACCTAGGATCAAGGTCAAGTGATGCCAGTTGTACTAAAGAAAACAAAGGGATTTTTTTGAAAATTTTCTAAACCAAGGTCTTTGTGATCTAATTTTTTTAAAAATGAAATTAGAATTGATACAGATTTCATGCAATGGAGGTTTTAATGGGGGGAAAATAGTTGTACTCAGAAAAAGCCCACTTTTATGCAGCCAGTACTTCGTTTGGGAAACTTTGTAATCGGCAGATTTGTTTCTTAACTCTTGGACATCAAACATTGAAACTGATTATATAGTAATAATAAGAGGAGAAATCTTTACCAAAGTTGTGAAGTTCATGGCTCCTGGGTCTGGGGTTCTGGTACGAGGGTGGATCTTCCTGGGTCTGGGGTTCTGGTACGAGGGTGGATCTTCCTGGGTCTGGGGTTCTGGTATAAGGATGGGACTTCCTGGGTCTGGGGTTCTGGTACGAGGGTGGGACTTCCTGGGTCAGGGGTTCTGGTACGAGGGTGGGACTTCCTGGGTCAGGGGTTCTGGTATAAGGATGGGACTTCCTGGGTCAGGGGTTCTGGAATAAGGGTGGATCTTCCTGGGTCAGGGGTTCTGGTATAAGGATGGGACTTCCTGGGTCTGGGGTTCTGGTATAAGGATGGGACTTCCTGGGTCAGGGGTTCTGGTATAAGGATGGGACTTCCTGGGTCTGGGGTTCTGGTATAAGGATGGGACTTCCTGGGTCTGGGGTTCTGGTATAAGGATGGGACTTCCTGGGTCTGGGGTTCTGGTATAAGGATGGGACTTCCTGGGTCTGGGGTTCTGGTATAAGGATGGGACTTCCTGGGTCTGGGGTTCTGGTATGAGAGTGGGACTTCCTGGGTCAGGGGTTCTGGTATAAGGATGGGACTTCCTGGGTCTGGGGTTCTGGTATAAGGATGGGACTTCCTGGGTCTGGGGTTCTGGTATAAGGATGGGACTTCCTGGGTCAGGGGTTCTGGTATAAGGATGGGACCTCCTGGGTCGGGTTTTGGTATGAGGGTGGGGCCTCCTGGGTTGGGTTTTGGTATGAGGGTAGGGCTTTATGGATCATGTAGTGAAAACGCATCATTTCAATCTATGAAATCTTCATGATTATTAGGCATTGATCAATGAAGGAAAAGAAGTCTTTACTAAAATTGTAAAACTCATGGCTCCTAATGCAATTCTTGAAAATTGCCTTCTTTACTCTGAGACATCTAGCAGACAAAGTTATTGTGTAGTCATGATGAGCAGGAATGCTTTTACATCAAAATTGTGAAATCCCTGGTCCCTTTGGCAGGGGTTCTAGTGCTAGTACAAAGTACATTGTAATGATGAAGAGAGAAGCTCCTGTCAAAAATTGTGAAATTCATTGCCGCCTTGATCAGGAGATCTAGCACTAGGGTCAAAATGTTAGATGTCAACTTGGACATAAAAACTTTAATTCTGAATGAAGACAAATAAATCTGAGATTGAAAAAAGCAACCTCCAATTGAATTTTATTTATTTCCATACAATAATGTTTTGGTCATTGTTTCTGTATAATTCTTATGTCAAAATTACAACAAAAGTTTGCAAGATATCGGACTTTTAATGTGTCAGTGGTGAGTTTTATACACTGTAGAGCTGTTTTACTCACAATCTGCAAATATGACTTTGGCAGCTAATGCCCCTTTAAAATTGATGTAATCTGTCAAAATCTTCTTTACTCAGTGACATCTAGCAGACATACTGTATATAGCCATAATGAGCAGGGATACCGGATATATGAAAATCATGACCTCTAGGTCTGGGGTTTTGATGCTAGGGCAGGGCATTATATCTCATAGAGATAAAATGCAGTCTTTGGAAATCTTCAGTCTTCTTTACCCAGACTACACCTAGAAGGAAAAGATATGCATGGTTTTGAAGGACATGAATTCCTGTGCCAAAACTGTTTGATTCCTATCTCCGGGGCCAGTGGACTGGCTTGGTCCTGTCCTTATGGGTATATTGTGAAAATGCTTCTAAAACTGTATACACAGTTATAAAAAGCATGTATCTGTGTACCATTTGTGAAATTCTCTACCCCTGGTCAAGGAATGCAATCTTTAGGGTGGGGCCCAAATGGGTGTACAGTGAAAATCTATTTAATCTTCAAAAATCTTTTTACTTTATTGTGATGTGAAGAAATACTATGTGTGCAAAGATACAAAAATCATGTCGTCATCTGCCAAAATCGCGTAATTCCCTACCCCTGTGCCAGGGACTCGGGCCTTAATTTAGGGAGGGGTCTAAATCGGGCATGTAGTGAAAATGCATTTAAAGTGCCTCACTACATCCAGAAATAGTTTCTCAAATCAGTATGAATTTATTTAATCATAAAAGAAATGATAATATATAATAAGTATATATTTGCCAAAAAGGCAGAAAATATGCAAATTTGTATAAAAACATGATTTTCCAAAAAATTATTTCAACACATATGAACAAAAGACTCTGGCGGATTTGAACTCAAGATCTGCGGTTCACCAGCCCAATGCTTTAACCACTGAGTTACAATGATAGACAAACAAATCGATCCATACAAATACTTTCACAAAACATTTAAATCGCCATCTTGTGACGCAGTGTCATAAAGAGTATAAGCTTTAGTGTAGTGAGCTACCTTAAGTTTTAAAAATCATCTTATTTACTATGCACTAAGAACATGACTATCCCTCTACCAAAATTGTGAAATTCTTACCCCTGGGTCAGGGATTCAGACTCTAGGATAGAGCTATATAGGTAAAAGGGGGGTGATACATTTTATCTACTAAATTCCTCTTATTTTTTACTTTGGTACATTGCAATAAAATGGACTATTGTGACAAAATATTCTATGTGCATGTCATTGCAATGTTATGAAGAGTTTGAAGGCTGCTACCAAAATTACAGAGCACTTATAAGGCTTGAGGGAGTGACAATTATTTAGGGAAAATACATTAGATTGATTTTTTAAAATCTGAACATTGAAATCTAAGGACAAAGATAATTTACATGTATTTTCATCTTTTAAAACATAATTAACAATTGATTGAGTTGTCCATTAAAGAGTTGTGTGTGTTATTAAGTCCACAATTAAGGCTCTGGTGTAACATGGTTTGTTTTCATGTTTCAGGGGTACTCACTACTTCAATGAATACTACATCAAACCCTACTGCAGAATAGGGCCCTACCTAATGGGAATATTGTTTGGATATTTGTTGTACAAAACAGACTGCAAGCTGAAAATGAATAAGGTATGTACAGTGTATATGATTGCGTCATTGGTTTGCACACATGTACACAGTGTAATCTTCTCTGCACACAGTCGAGAGACGTATACAAATGAATGTATATTTAGATGGTGTAAAGAAGATTCAAAATGTTGGCAAAAGTATCAGCCTGCAGTTTTGACATATTGATTTTTGTGAATTAATTTTATGCATATATATTCTACCCGAATGATTTACATGTATGTAGTTGTGTATAGAATTATGTATTAGGTCCAGTAAATCTCCGAGATGACAACATTTTTAGGTCACCCGAGTAAACTCAGGTGACCTATTGCAATTGGTTTTCATCCATCGTCGTGCGTTAACAATTGAACATTTTTAACTTCTTCTTAATAACTACCAGTCCAATTCTTTTCAAATTTGGTATGAAGCATCATTGGGACAAGGGGGATGTAAATTGTAAATTTCAAGATTCCTGCACCCCTGGGGCCTATGGGGCAGGGCAAAAACTGCCCAAAAATGACAAATTTTCAAAAATCTTCTTCTCAAGAACCACACACATGTAAGAAAAACTAAATGCATAGTGATGTAGAGCAGGAAGCCCTCTACCAAAATTGTAAATTTCATGATCCCCGGGGTAGGGGTTTTGACCCCAGGGTGGGGCCAAACTTCTTATATAGTGTTTATGTGTAAAACACTTCAATAACATTTTCTTTACTGCTTTTGATACTAAATTGAAACTAAATGGATAGAGCAGGTAGTCTTACCAAAATTGTAAATTTGATTTTCCCCAGAGTAAGGGTTTTGACCCCAGGGTGGGGCCAAACTTTGTATATATAGTATTTATGTGTAAGTTTGCTGATACTGTATAAAATCTAAATGCATACTTAGGAATAGCAGAAAAGGATGTACAAAAAATGGTGAATTTCACAACCCAGGGTTATGACTTTAGGATGAGTCTAAATTAGTAATATATTTTGATGTTTTAATGTTGATACATGTATTATTTAAAGCCTTTCATCAGTGTATGCACTTTTGAGGGCAGTGAAGTTTTAAGAACACATCTTGTTTCATACTGTTGCTGAACATTAGAATTTACCTTAGATATTCAGAACAGGAATTTTTTTCTAGATTTCATAGCCCATGGAAGTAGTGATACTTTTTCACTAGTATTCAGGTGACTGATAAGTCCTGTGGGCCTCTTGGTGGTAAAATATGTGGATATAACAGAGAAAAAATTTGCACATTTGATTGACATTTGATATTTGGTTCATGAAAATAAATGATAGTTTGTGGGTTTATTCTATCTGATATTTCTAACCAGCACTGAATCGCTCACTTTGAATATAAAAAAGCTGCACAGGGTACATGTTCATGTATGCTGATTTGTTCATGCTAGCCAGATCTGTAGCTTTAATTCAGTAAAAAAAATAAAATTCTGTCATATTGAAATTATATGCATACATAAATCCATCATTGTGTACTCACTGAACGCATTTGGCATGCATTAACTATGACATACATGAACCTCAGTACCATCCCTACTCCTCTGAGCATTATATGATACAAGGCTTACCTGTCAAAATTAATAATTTTAATATCTTAACTGATGAAAAATTGTGCAAACATTATCAACATTTTTTTTGCTAGGTCATGAAATTTTGTAAGAAGTTGTAAATACATGTATCAGTCTATGCTGATATTGATTTATTTATTGTTTTGAACAGGTGCTGAATGTATTTATATGGATGTATCTGTATGTTAATACTGATTTATTTATCATTTTGAACAGGTGCTGAATGTATTTATATGGATGTATCTGATCTGTTAATACAGTACTGATTTATTTATTGTTTTGAACAGGTGCTGAATGTATTTATATGGATGGTGGCTATAACACTAGGCTGTTTAATAGTGTATGGTTTATATGACGATATCAATGGCACTGTACACTTGTCACAGAATGTGAAAGACTTGTACAATACAACACACAGGACGGTGTGGGGAGCCTGTGTAGGCTGGGTAGTGTTTGCCTGTGCCACTGGAAATGGAGGTTAGTTAAATGTTTTTCAGCTTTTTGTGTGTTATTTATATTTGTCGGGCAAATATCTTCATAAAATTTCTATCAGTCTGAAGTGGCACACACACGAGCGCTCACACACACAATAATTATAGTGTATCGATTCAAGAGTTTCTTTTTCCTTGTAAGCATGATTTACCATTGCCACTAAGCATGTGTACATTGTTTATTTAAAATCAATTGATAAACATTAATTTTCTGATATTGAGAATATACTTCTTTTTGATTTGAGTATTGTCAATGTGTGAAAAGTAATTTTGAGTTCTTCTGTTCCGTGTTGTGTTTTATGATTTACATGTACCTAGGTCACATGCTTTGGCAATTTTTTAAGGCATGATTACGTCTAGTTTAGCTAATATTCAGACAATTTTGTTCTTTCATCTCACATACCGATATTGGTTTTAATGCCAAAAGTTTTTCAAAAAGATGGATTTCAATGAAATATATAGATTTAGGCCAAGTGAAAATATAAGAATTGACATTACTTTTGGCATCATATGTTCATGAGTGTATGTTAATGTAATGAAAAGAGTTTATTGTAAATGGGGATGTTTTTTACAGACTAAGCTGGAAACATTATTTTATAAATATTTAATAAAACAAGAAAACCCTGTATCAGGTCTCAGGAACTGGACCGACTTCAGGATCAGAAATGTGATTTGCTAGATGTTACGTATAGCCATCATTATTGGATTTACCAAAGTCGCCATTCATTCCAATGGCAATATTTGTAAGGATGAATCATGATGTCATAACTTTCAGTAGTTGATATGTCTTTGACCAGTTTTTCATTTTGTTGATTTTCAAAAATTCAATCTTTTATCATTTAGGCTACCGTTAATGATATCAACATTTTTAGAAAGGATCTCCAAATTCATATCATACATGTACGTAGCCTTTGCAGGTGAATTTTACAATAAAGGGAACAAGAATCACCCCTCTCTTGCAAACATTTCCTCAAATCCGGTACTTGAGTAGAATCAAAGTCCATTTTTATAGGTGACACAACAATAAACCAGAAATCTGAAAAGATGATGCATAAACAATTTACACAATAGTGACTACAATACAGAATAAGCATGGAACAGAAGAACTTCAAAATTTACACAATAGTGACTAAAATACAGAATATAAGCATGGAACGAAAGAACGTCAAAATTTACACAATAGTGACTAAAATACAGAATATAAGCATGGAACAGAAGAACTTCAAAATTTACACAATAGTGACTAAAATACAGAATATAAGCATGGAACAGAAGAACTTCAAAATTTACACAATAGTGACTAAAATACAGAATATAAGCATGGAACGAAAGAACGTCAAAATTTACACAATAGTGACTAAAATACAGAATATAAGCATGGAACAGAAGAACTTCAAAATTTACACAATAGTGACTACAATACAGAATATAAGCATGGAACAGAAGAACTTCAAAATTTACACAATAGTGACTAAAATACAGAATAAGCATGGAACGGAAGAACTTCACAATCTCCTGATCAGTGATATACAGTAATTTCGCTATATCCGTGTTCGCTATATTCGAGTTTTACTGTATATCTTATTGTCTCTCCAAATGTGAGTGTCACACTCTATGTCTACTGTTCATAACTTTTTATGTAACAGCAAGAAATTCATAAATTTGCAACACACTTGACCACTGACTAGGTTTAAGAATAACTTTGCCTTGTCAAACTTTTCAAGGACAATGAACCTTATTTTCAACTTGCGACTTTTACTTTTGATCCTCTTTTCAAAAGCTTGATCATAATATGTATTGATAACAACAGTTCAAACTTCGGCATTAAGCTTTGATGTGGTTGTAGTTTCAATGCTTCATCTAATGTAACAAATCTAGTCAGAAATTAAGTCTGTGCACAGCAAGTCAGAAAAAGTAATAAAGAAACAAAACTGTTTTCTCTTTTCAGGATTTATCAACACATTGCTGTCCTGGAGTTTCTTCACACCCCTAGCACGCCTGACATACTTTGCATACCTTGTACATCCGATCCTTATATACGGATACTACTACAGTCTCAGAACTCCACTGTACATTGATGACCTTACCGTGGTATGCATTATCCCCTAGCCATCAGGATAGGGTGGCTTAAAAGTTTGACTAGATTTGACCACTGGTCAAGCATATATACAAGGAGAAAAATACTGTTTAATATGGCACATATAGTTTAATCTATCAACCCTTTAGAGTATCAAGTTTAGAGTAATGAACATGTGCTCCATCATATATCATAAACTACATGATCATTTATTTTCCTTTATAACTCACCTGAGCCGAAGGCTCAAGTGAGCTTTTCTGATCACATTTATCTGTCTGTCCGTCTGTAAACATTTTATATTTTCAACTTCTTCTCAAGAACCACAGGGCCAATTTCAACCAAACTTGCCACAAAACATCCTTGGGTGAAGGGCTTTCAAGTTTGTTCAAATAATGGGCCATGTCCCTTTCAAAGGGGAGATAATCACAAAAATGCAAAAATAGGGTGGGGTCATTTAAAAATCTTCTTCTTAAGAATCACTGGGTCAGAAAAGCTGAAATTTACATGAAAGCTTCCGGACATAGTGCAGATTCAATTTTGTTAAAATCGTGGTGCCCGGGGGTTGGATGGCGCCACAATAGGGGATCAAAGTTTTACATACAAATATATAGGGAAAATCTTTAAAAAATTTCTTTTCAAAAACTACTGGGCCAGGAAATTTGAAATTTACATGAAAACTTCCTGACATAGTGCAGATTCAAGTTTGTTAGAATCATGGCCCCCAGGGTAAGATGAGGCGCTAGGGGATAAATTTTTACATACAAATATATAGGGAAAATCATTAAAAATCTTCTGAAAAATCACTGGGCTAGAAAAGTTTACATTCACATGAAAGCTTCCTGACCTAGTCCAGATTCAATTTTGAAAAAATCATGGCCCCCGGGAATAGGTTGGGGTCACAATGGGGATAAAAGTTTTACATACGAATATATAGGGAAAATATTTAAATATTAGCCAAGGTGACTCAGTTGAGCGATGTGGCCCATGGGCCTCTTGTATTTTCAACTTCTTCTCAAGAACCACCTGGCCAATTTCAACCAAGCTTGCCACAAAGCATCCTTGAGTGAAGGACTTTCAAGTTTGTTCAAATAAAGGGCCATGTCCCATTCAAAGGGGAGATAATCATAAAAATGCAAAAATAGGGTGGGGTCATTTAAAAATCTTCTTCTTAAGAACCACAGGGCCAGAAAAGCTGAAATTTACATGAAAGCTTCCGGACATAGTGCAGATTCAAGATTGCTAAAATCATGGACCCCGGGGGTTGGATGGCGCCACAATAGGGGATCAAAGTTTTACATACAAATATATAGGAAAAATCTTTTAAAATCTTCTCAAGAACCACTGAGCCAGAAAAGCTGAAATTTACGTGAAAGCTTCCTGACATAGTGCAGATTCAACTTTATTAAAAGCATGGTCCCCAGGGGTTGGATGGGGTCACAATAGGGGATCAAAGTTTTACATATAAATATATTAAAAATCTTCTTCTGGAAAATCGCTGAGCCAGAAAAGTTTACATCCACATGAAAGCTTCCTGACATAGTCCACATTCCAATTTTGAAAAAATCATGGTCCCCGGGAGTAGGTTGGGGCCACAAGAGGGATCAAAGTTTTACATGAGAATATATAGGAAAAATCTTTAAATATGAGCCAAGGTGACTAAGGTGAGCGATGTGGCCCATGGGTCTCTTGTTCTGGTATTATAGTATGGTGTAGTACACGCCATGCCTGTATCTGCCATTCAGCACCTTGTGGATCAGGTAAAAACGGTACTTGAAATCTTGGATCTTGAAACTTGGTAAATATGTGCCCAATAAATAGAGGAAGACACCAATTGTTGTTCAAGGTCATAAAACAAAGGGTCTGGTAAAACATTGTTTATGGCTAGGATTATCAAACTTGGTACACATGTTTCCAATGACAATAGGAAGAAACCTATTGTTTTTTAAGTCAAAGGTTAAGGTCAAACTTACAAAGGTAATTTTGTAGACCCAAAACATGATAGAAACGGTATTATGAGGACTAGGATAATCGAACTTAATACACATATTCAGTCATCATAGACGTCTGATGGATTGTATTATGAAATCGTGTAGAGAAGTGTTTTTGTGTGCCTGCATGTGTCAGGCAATTATATCACTTGGGTTTGAATTGACTAACTATTAGCTATTAAAGAGTAATTTAATAGTAAATTCGAACCCTAGTGATGTAATTTCCTGTGGCCTGTCTGTTATCTGTCTGTCCATCCATCAGCACCTAGTAAATAGAATAAAAAAGTACTAATAATGATAGAATATTCAAACCTGGTACATGTGTTGCCAGCAGTGAGAGCAAGATTCCTCTTATTTCTCAAAGGTGAAGGCCATGAAGGAAAAACTTATAAGACTAGGATGAACAAATTTGGTGTTCATGTTCCCTATTGTGTTGATGCCAAGTATATTTTCAGAGTAACTATCTTGCTTCTGAAGTTATACTTATTAATCCGCTATGGGCGGAGCTGAAGGAGACGACTTGTCTGCACTCTGTTTGAGGATGCATATTATGTAGAGTTGCTTGATTGACAATAAAGACATCTTTGTTTGCAGATGATCCTTGACATGTTTTGAATATTTGAATAAAACATTTTTTAAAAAATTCAAAAAGCAATACAATTGAAATTTCAAGGGGCTGCACACAGAATATTACACAGACTTGGGACCAGTAGGGGATGTGTATTGCAGTACTTGCTGAATGCTTGTTTTGAGCGGAATCTTTTTTCAATTTGATATTAAAAAAACCCATCCTGGAACTAACATTGTACTGATACTTTCAGATATTAGAGAAAGTGTTTGTGTTGAAAGGAAACTGTTGATTCTTGTTTAGATTACTGATGTATTTTGCATGGGGGTAATTTACAGTATAAGCATTGATCTTGTTTATTATTTTTTTGTCACCTGTAATTCAAAACATCTATCCTGAGGAGGCCTGGGACAATTTCCAGTGTTGGTGTTGACAGAGAGAGAGAGATTATTAAATTGTATCTTATTTCATTTACATTTGGCAATAGTATGACAAAATCCATAGAAAAATGAATAGGGATGTATGTGTTGCTAATTGACTTGTATGTGTCTCACAAGTTCAGTAGCTAATTGTATTTACGGATTAATTCAACTAAAGTATGAAATTCCTAAAAAAAAGAGAGGAAAGTCTAGTAAAAAAGAAATATTTGTTGACAATTTTTCTGTTGATATTTATAGATGTTTGTTTGATTTCTACAGGCTGTTGTCTTCACAGCGCTGATGGTGTTCACATACATGGCTGCCTTTGTGCTGTCCCTTGCCTTTGAGGCTCCAATGCTGGGTCTGGAGAAAATCATGTTCAATCGGGGCACACCAATCGATAAAATAAATGCTGCACCTAAATCTAACCACAATGAGCAGTAGTTATATTTTAATTGAAATTTACTTTTGTGTGTTTTAGATCTTTTAGACAGTATAATAGTATATGCTTCCTTTTATATGATTATTTTTTATAAATGATATGCTCATTGGACATAGATATCAACTGCAAGTATTGAAGAAATATGTACAATCATACATGTATTTCTGCAATTGTTTTTGTAGAAACAAAAAACATGTCATCTCAAAATTACGGTTGCAGGATGATTTTGTACATCTTCATTACCAGAAATTAATTAATGGGTTACTAGTTGTTAGTCAGTACCCATGTGTATATTTTTAAACATTCCTATTTTTTGCATATACAATATGTACATGTAGTAATGTGCATGACATTTGATATACCGGTCGTTTTTTAGGTCTGAAATTCTTTGTGATACAAAATATAAACTGCAAGAGCACGATTCCTATCTATAGATATAATATATATATATATATATATATATATATATGTATATACTTGTTCTGATTCGTATATCGAAATATATATGTATGTATGTATATATATATATATATATATATATATATATGTTTTGATTTGTGCCAAATTATTGATGAACTTTTTATTATATATTTTCCTCTAGGTTGGTAGAGAGTAGACACATTGTTGATTTTGTGATATAAGCAGATATACATCGCACTGAGTAAATTTGCATCATGTACATATATCTTCGCTATCCAGGATCTTGGCATATACATGCAGATTATTTCTTCATAGATTTATCATTGAGACAGATATATATTTCTTGATGTATTTCAGTATCAGTTTACAGCATAATAAATGTGACCTCTTTTCAAAGATATAACTGTAGAAGATATTGTTGTAATAGATGTATTACTACAGAGAAAATATAAAAAAAAAAAAAAAAGCCATTTTGTCAGCAATATTCTAGTTGTTATGCATAACTAAGCATTTCGTATGTCTCGCTACTTCCTGATGACCGTTTACTTGGTTTGTGTATCATCTGGACATTTAGATACATCGATGACATTTTATCTATTAACTATTCATTTATCTATTAACTATTCATTTATCTGTTAACTATTCATTTTCGTTTGTATGTTGATTTGATATATCCTAGTGAACTTGAAATAAAAGACACCACAATCTTTCACGTATTTCGATGTTTTGCTGTCAGAACATAGACATTAATGGCTTTTATGACAATCGTATATGATAGCCATTTCCTCATGAATACATTGCAGATGTGAACCATGAGGCTATGAATCTTGATAAATATAGTATATCTATTTTAACAGTTGGGAACTGATTGATTTGATATAACGACCATAGAATTCGCAAAATGCTGACTTGAAAATAGACCGTTGAAACCCCTGAAACATCAATTTATTTGTCAGTAGCCTGCCTAGATATAAGCAGAACAAGCTCTTGTGTATCCAATCAGTTGAGAGACTACATAAGCACCAAATGCAGGTGATAATGGAATATTGCTACATAAATTAATATGGAAAACTGACGATGGAGAAGCTGAATTCATCCCGTTTGTCATAAAGTTGAGTTGTTAGTTTGCCGTTAACACCTATGTTTAATAAAATATCTAAGTATGAAGCAGGTGTGGAAGATGCTGTGATGTCTTATTTCAAGTGGACTGGGATATATCGAATCGACATATGAATGAATGGTACGCAAACGATCGTTTCCCTTATTAGTAACAAAGAGGCTTACTGGGCCATCAGAAAAACTTAATATCAAATATGTTTCATTTATCTAACCATCGTGAAATAGCGAAATATTTCCAAAAGAGCGAAAAAATAATTAATAAAAATTAAAAAAAAAAAAAAAAATGTCGACAGATCTAAATGTCAAGTTGAGAGCCACAGCAAGAGATTTTTTTTTTCCATGTAGAAGTTTTTGAGTAAATTCTGCCTTACAAGAATATAAAACAGGTCAGTTGATAAAAGAGCACAATTCATGCCTATGGAAATTGCATTTCTTTCGAAAAATTTTCACACATATGGAGACGTCACCAAGACCGGTGAAGGGCTTCAAATTTTGGCCTTTGCTCAGCGCATATGGCCAGTGAGCAGTGAGGGTTCTTTAGCGTGCCACACCTACTGTGACACAGGACATTCGCTTTTAAGGTCATCTCCGAGGACCCATGACATTCACACCTGAAGCCGAGCGTTTGGCGATGGAACTGTCACTACCTGTTTTAACGACTTAGGTCTGTCGAGGCCGGGATTCAAACCCCGGCCTTCCGCATGCAACAGACTGTTGAAAGACCTTATCACCAAAGGCTACGGAGATGTTATCAATGAGGAACTCCAGCATCTTTTTAATATCAACTTCAGAGTACTTTTGCGTATAATCAGAGAGGTGTTTAACAAGGTAAGTTTTTGAATGACTGATCACTAAATATTTCCTTTTTTCCATTTCTATTGAAAAAGCCACTGTCTGCGAATTCAGAAAATCTAGTTTTTAATATATCGTGAGGAATGGAATGGTTGAAAGGTTGTTTTGATGGTGATTTGATAAAAGTTTTGTGATTTCAAATTTAAATAAAAGTTCGATTCATTTTTTTAGCAATCTGATTAAAATCAGCTCCTCGATCCGCTCCTGCTCCTCGATCCGCTCCTTTATTTCTTTTGATTTGTCGCTACCTCGAGTAGCGACAAATCAAAAGAAATAAGGGAGCGGATCGAGGAGCTGATTTTAATCAGATTGTTTTTTTAGAATCCACATTTGATTTACACCACTTATATGTTGTGGCACAATACAGCTGTTCAAAGTTTTTCTTTCACTGCAGTTAATATTTTCGCGAGCAAACACAGGGGCTTGGCAGAACACTTACTGGATCCAGCAAAATCACACCTTGCGGTAAGATATATATATATATATATATATATATATATATATATATATATATATATATATCCGAACCAACATCACCAGGAATTCCCTTGAAAGAAATCTTCATGCCCAAGGGAGAAATAGGAAGCCATGCAACACCTATAAATTGATAGGGAATTGTGAAAATATGACATAGCGGGATATAGTTGGAAACTCCAAAAAAGCCTATGATCCTTGCTGAAATCAAGCAAGTCATAAAAGATTTATTTTTCTTTGACAAACTTACGATGATTTTATATAACTGTAAACTTTTATAGTAGCATTCCCACCCCCTATCCACAAAAATCCATCATCGTCAATAGCGACTGACGTGGGTGCAAAAATCCCATCCGTTTCTGTAAGCAATAGTTGAAGAAAACGACCCGCGTGATCTAGCAAATGAATAGAATTATTGGTATAATCGGTAACAATCACATGACCAACACTGTCACATGTTATGCCACGTGGATCAAAAGGGCGTATCGGAGATGATTTTGATCTCTGTGATCCAAGTCCAGGTTCTTTGCTTTCAGATGTAGCAGTTCTTATCACGTGGCTATGTCGTGGTGTCATGATGTTCCCGGATCTGGAATTATCGACGTTAGACAGTGTTGAAAGGTCTTCGCTTGGCGTACAGCTAGGCCGTGTGGTGAAATCATCTGTAGATCCTTGCTGACCGCAATAGATAGCGTTTATTTTTCCAGCGCTATTGAATATGATCACACTATGGCTCAAATTGTCAGCGACAATAAAATCCCCACTGTCATTAATTGCAACGCGTATTGGATACAGAAACATGTCTCCATTTCCCCCAAATACTGTGACCTTGTCGCCGTCGTATGATAGAACAGAAACAGTGTTAACGTGAGAGGTGACGTAGTCAAAATAGGTTTTCGACTGGGGGCAGCACACAACAAGTTGACCTATTGGAGTTATTGTAATTCCTCGCGGAAAGCCATGATCCAGCTTTACAGTTTCTGTAATATTCATTTCAGCGTTCAGCTTTCGTATGCATTTCTCATTTCGGCAACTAACATAAATATTCCCTAACTTGTCTTTTGTGATAAAGTCTATATCACTCCCAAGAGAGAAGGATTTGATTCTCTCCCCTGCCCTATTAACCTTGTATAAGGTCGAAGTCCAACCATACGTCACCCAAGCCTCTCCATTTTGGATTGGACAAATGGAGTTGATAATATCATCTGCATCGTCCACGCGAAAGGAAATAACCTCCAATAGAGATATGTATCTTGGACTTTCAACACGACTTGTCAATATTCCAAACAATCCCTCCAAATCTTCTTCAGCTAGAATACTTGGAATATACCCAACGTCCAATTTGTTTGGACGAACCATGGGGTTGGATCGCAATGTAATATTCTTCAGACGAGTCGTTAGTGCTTCATCTGTGTGCACAATTTCAGTGTCTGATCCACATTCGACGATCTGACTGGCAACTCTCAGACGCGATTGGTACGAAGCGATGGTTTTGTCCATTTTCACCAACTGCTTGTCAACATGTGCATCCTCCATATAAACCTCTTCCTCTACAAATGTTACAAGTTTTTGACACACTTTATCAACAAGCTTGTGAATATTTTCAGATTGGTGCATTATGCTGTTAGTGGTGTCAAACTTTACCCTTTTCACTTCTAACTTATAAGCGGAAAATTCATTCTGTTGTTCCTTTAAGCTGGCTAAACTTACTTCGGCATGATTTATGAGGTCCATCAATCTATCTCGTGTTTGTGTTGCGACATCGGAAAGATCGGATGTATTATGACCATTGTGTGACGTCAACCGACAACGAATACATGTGGCCATATTGCAATCAATGCAGTAGAAACTCATTTCTTCGTGTTGATGTTTTGAGCAAAATGCCTTCGACGTCAGATAAACCCTACCTTCAGGGTCGGTCATACATGCCAGATGATGATTATGAGTCGATTTGATTTTTAAATGAATTTTGCTACATTTTTCACACAGATTTTGTTCACATTCAACGCAACGGTTAACAGCAGGTTGAATATCTTCACATATTTCGCAGTTGGGCCTCTGAAACACAGTTGAGACTAATTGGCTTGCCGTCAGGTGGAAGTTGGGCTCAAAGCCTTTAATACCATTTGTGGGTATAGATATCCGCTCACTGCAGAGTGGACACTGAAATATTCCATTTTGTTTGTTTTCGTCAATATATATTGCTAAACAATCATAACAAAAACTATCAAAGCATGGCAGCATCCTTGGTTCTTTGAAACCTTTGGTGCAGATTCCACACCGCTCCGTTGTTTCTCTAACAAAAGTGGAGGACGCCATTTTCTGAGGATTTGTAAACGTTCCCTTTACACTGTGCAAGATATTTTCTATTGATCTATGTCATGTGCAGATTTCATTTCGCCTGCTTTTGTTGGGTTAGGAATACACAAATGTGAAGTGTTGCAGGTGGACAAACACGTTCATTAAAGGCACAATGATTCTAAAGTCATTTAAGATTTCAAACGAAGTCACAGAAGATATCACAACACTTGTTTCCTATAAGCCTAAAACCTTGCATGTTTTGTTCTCTACTTGGACGTTTACCAAATACATTTCTGCAGTCTAGTCTGCTAAGGTTTAGATTTTTATGTATGGTTTGCTTTTTAAGTTTCCCATGAGATATAAATGCTCTATAAGAAACACTTTCATTAATTAGATGCATTTATACTTTTTCATTGTATTTAATGGACGATGATAAGCCAATGAATGTGAAATGTAGCTAAGCACAAAATACAATATGTTGGTTTGTACTAGAATACTGTACAGTTTAATCAAAATCTGAAAGACACGAGAACATGTATAACACGAGAACAAATATACAATATACGCCACATCATAATACTGCAAAACACAAAATATACATTATCTATACTGTTAACACCCATTAAACACTATATTCTCCCTTTCCCAATTAAATGACAAACCGCACTTCACTTTATTGTAAATCAAAAATTTCAAAAGTCAAAAATGGGTGCATTGGAAAACCTTAACAGTTGCGTCTCGACATCCAATCCACAAATTATTTTTGGAATCCATGGCAACAGAGTATGGGCCATATATTTCATCCTTTGCCGTAAAAAGTAGACGAACGAATTTTCCCGTATGATCCAGAAGATGTACGGCGTCATTGGCATTGTCGGTAACGTAAATGTAACCGCGGGAATCGCAGGCGACACCTCTTGGTTCAAAGGGACTTCGTAAGTTGGCTGTTTCCGTTCCTGTGTAGGAAAATTTTATATGACCGTCCTGACGATGAATGGTGACTCGGCGTTTTTGGCAGTCGGAAACGACTACGTCACCGGTGATGTTACACACTACTCTGAGAGGGTAGAGGAATTCACTGGAAGGATCGCGGAATTCGCCAATAAGACTACCGTCCATGGAGTAGCGAAGGACTTTGTTCCTGTGCCCATCTTTGTAGTCCTGGAAAGCCAGAGACTGTCCAGCGCAAAGGAAAACCTCGCCACTGCTGTTGACTGTGACACCTCGAGGATGCATGGCAACGGTAGCTATTACGGAGAAATCGAGACCATTCCTCCCTTTGAGAATCTGGCGCTGGTCGCTACAGGAAACTATCATGGATCCATCTTTGTTCAGTACAATCGTGTCGATGTTTCGTCCTGCATTCTGAGTTTTCAGTTTAGTTCCGTGAACGTTGAAGAGGTGGATTTCGGGCTTCCAACCAGAAGTTATCCATGCCTCTCCATCTCCTTTTGGACAGATGGAACTTACTACTTTGAAGGTGTCGTCCACTTGAAAGACAGATACTTCCTTCACCTAGAAGAAAAGTTCTATCTATTTGCAAGATTGATAGGATATAGCAGTGTGTAAAATACAATTCATACATTGTAATGTAATTGTTAACAAGTAATATTTATAAAAAGAAATTATGCTACGTCTTGTACATTGCTCTTGCAAGTTTTCTTACTTTTATGTCATCCACTGGCGGTCTATCGGTGGACAAACTTCCAAATAAGTCTTCTATATTTTCTTCCAGAGTGCTACTTGGGGAAAAGGCAAGATCCAGTTTTGTGATGATGCGGTCCTCTGATTTTTTGGTAAGCTTTTCAAGACGGTTAGAGAGCATCTGTTTATTTCTTGCAATCTCTGCATCTGACCCGAAATTAACAACTTGGTTTGCAGCATGGAACTGGGAGGACAGTGCTTTTCCGGCATTTCCAAGCGCTAGTCTTTGAGAGTCCACTCTTGACATTTCGACTCGGAATTCTGCTTCAATGTCATTCATCATCGAACTGGATATTTTGTCGATTCTTGAATGCAGGTCCGATGCTCTCTCACCAATGGCTTTCACAATTTTTTTCTTCGATTGCGTCAGATGGTCTTCGTATTGGTTAATTTCGTTCAGCTGTTCATGCAGAGATGGAAGATAGCTTTTGGCGTCAGACAATTTAGAGCTCAAAAATTGTCTTGTTTCGGATGCAACATCAGAGAGATCATTAGTTGAGTGGTTTTCATGAGTTGTAACTTTACATCTCATGCATATTGGAAGATCACAGACTCTGCAATAAAACGTAAGTTCCTCGGTTTTGTGTTTGTCGCAGAAGACTTTGGCAATGACTGATGGTGTGAGTGGCTTTTCTGGGAAGTTGACAGTCATCAGATGGTGTTCTTTTGATGACGTCATTTTCAAGTGTGTTTTGCTGCAATTCATACATAGATTTTGGTCGCATTCTAGACATCTCTTTTCGGCCTTGCTTGGAATATCGACATCGCAGACGTCACATCTCGAGTTCAGCAAGGCAAGGGTTTTTGCTTGTTCGGCTTTTATATAAAAATTGGTCTGGAAATGTTCGACGCCTCCTGGAGGTAGGTCAGTCTCAATCAAACACAGAGGGCAAGTAAATCGTCCACTACGTTCAGTTTTGTCCACGTACGACTTCAGACAACCCATGCAGAATGTATGGAAGCAAGGCAATATCTTGGGTTTTTTAAACTCGCCCAGACAGATGCCGCAGTTGTCAAGGTCGACATTTAGCTCGATGTTACTGGGTTCTCTGCTCACCATCGTGCGTTTGTTATATTAACGGATGTCCATTTCAAGTGTCTTTAAACCGCTAAACTCTCGCACTTTTAAATGCCACTGCAACAGAAATGAAATATATATTGGAAATAACTCATTGAAGCAAAAGGTAGTCATGAAAATGGCATACGAAGGGCAATTACGGTCGTATTTCTATGTATAACTCGTTACTGTCTATTTTGCTTTTATGTAGTTATGATTCGATGTCATCATGTACTGCCATGGTTATCAAAAACAAATGTAATTTCCCCAATCAAATTAAAATCAGACTTCTTAGATCCGCGCCGTATACTCTGCGTAAGTATGTTATAGCGATTGTGAGCGTATCCTAGGATCTGATTTTAATTAGATTGTAATTTTCCCTATATATTCTATATGAAATAATCCATTTTAAGCTCAACTTTCATGAAAAAGATACCATAAAATCACACGATTAAATTGCACAAGTGTCCCCCAATAAGGAAATGGCGTATTACTGGAGTGAAATTTCCATATCGTAAATTTATTACAAGATTATAGAAGATTGATTGTGTAAACGTCAGGGGATTGAATATGATAATGTAATGCACTATGGTTTTATAATTGATTGATTGAATATTGTTTAACGTCCCTCTCGAGAATTTTTCACCCATATGGAGACGTCATTATTGCCGGTGAAGGGCCTGCAAAATTTAGGCCTATGCTCGGCGCTTATGGCCTTTGAGCAGGGGGGGGGGGGTGTCTTTAATTAACGTGTCACACTTACTGTGACACAGGGCCTCGGTTTTTTGCGATTTCATCCGAAGGTCCGGCCCATTTAGTCGCATCTTACGACAAGCAAGAGACACCGAGGACCTATTCTAACCCGGATCACTACAGGATCATTTATAGAAGAACATGGATCGATTTCAATTTGTAAATTTTTTTTTATATGAGCACAGCTCTTGAATCTGTCAAATCCTTTAGATCGCAGGTTGTGTTCTACACAAAAGTTTGAATAGCACCACATTTTGAATGAAAGATTGACAAAATCGTTATACTTACGTACATCGTACTTTAAGACGTGACAATATACAAATTAATTTTGAAATTACGTCGTAGTCATATTAGATTATTTTGAATTTGCCGTGCTCTTTCGGAAAATCTTTATACTGATACAACATGTAAGTGCTCATCTTTTCCTGTCTATTTTTTTTTTTAAAACTCACAACCCTATGTATGTGGACCTTGTTCTTCCTTGGTAAAAGTTTCACACTACAAATGTAATTTGGTGCCAGGATTTTTAATGAAATTTTCGCGAAATGTTTTCTCCACAAACGCGCCATACTCGAGGTATTGTTTTTCAACTTCTGAATGAAATCACGACGTGTGAGAATTTTAATAGGTATACACAAATTAAATTGCAGTCATTCTTTTTAAGTGTGTGTTCCTTTAATGAATTACTGAACTATGAAACGCCCTTATTCAAATGTTGGAATGTTGAGAGAGAGAGAGAGAGAGAGAGAGAGAGAGAGAGAGATGGTAAAGCGTGCAAAGTAAGGACATCCTTTAACCCTTTGACCGGTGTGGTTAGGACAGAAATTCTGTTCTTATAGTTACGTCTCTATAACGTAACCCACAGAATGTAAAAGTTGTAGATAAAAGACAATATATTGGGGGGGGGGGGGGGGGGGTTGGTGGTGTGGGGTCATATCAATTATCACAATCATACGGGTGGCCCGTATAGAATAGAATATGATTTATTTCCAAATTAGGGCCCTCTCGGGCATACAGCATACATGATTGTTAACATTTCAATGTGCAATGACGATATAAATGCGTTATTTCTTGACGGATTTTTCAACTGTAAAACCAGGACCTGTATAAACACCATTGATTTTACATATTTCACTATACTTTGAATAGCTTGTCGCTAGAAAAGCAGACTGGTTTAGATATTGAATTTGAGTACTATCAAAATACTGTATACTTATTGTATACAGCACAGTGATAACAGAGACCGGGGAACAAGCCAAGAGACCAACATCAATCCCGTTCTTTCCACTTGAATCATATGACAGTTCCTAAATGTAAAATGAGAAACATTTCATAAAGTATCTAAAAATGTACAAGACTTAAAAAAAAAAAAAAATTAAGAATTTTTTTTCTCTGTGGCTGGAAACTGTTTCATACATAAGTACAAAGGTTAGTAAAACTTCTCGTGATAGGGTTAAATAGAAAATATTTATGTATATATATTATAAAATTAAACACAATCTTCTGCATTAGAAACAAATATTCAATGTCAAGCACAATGTAATTTACATAAAAGGGATTGGGTAACTGTCCCTATTACTTACAGTACACCCAGGGTACCCTTTGTAACATGAACTAACTCAGACTTTGTTCCAGATTTGCGTTGTACACGAGGGCATGGATTGTGACGCTTCACGCCATATATTGTATAGCGCTTCGTGAAAAGTTGCCCTTTGGCGGACCCCCCCCCCCCTTCATAAAAAAAATCTTGCCAGAAAAAGGTAAACATAACACATTTTGAGGGTGGGACCCCTCTTTGAAAATTAAAATTAATGGTAGACACCCCCCCCCCTTTCAAAAATCCCTGGATCAATGAAATACGTTCAAAATAAAAACCTGTGGATCAGAAAAGGTAAGCATCAATGTCATTTCTAAAACGGTATGTGCAGAACCGTGATTCACACGACAAACGAAGACATTTGTTCACTCATTTATAATTTTTCAAAGAAAGGACCATGATTTATCTTCAGTTTGAAAATTTTAGGGGGGGGGGGGGTGGGCAAATCCGCCACTTAATAAGGTTAATAACCTATGAAGACATGGTATTCTGGATAAAGTAGGTAAAATTATTACTGGAAAAAGATGCAGATAATTATATTTAAACATTGTCATGTGGTTTATATATACCTATAAATTAATTAAATTTGCTTACATTTTGGCACTAGACACAGGGAGAATCTATGGCCATACATGATCATATAAGAAATTCTTTTAAAGTAAGCACCGCCCCTTGGTGGCTTCTGCACACTTGTTACCAGATACGGGTACTTAAAATCCTGCTTTGGATACAAGGAGAATCCTGTCAAATATAACACTAAGAAATTCTTAGCACTGTCCCCTGGTATCCTTTGTAGTTTTGTGATAAACTTTTGAAATTGTTATACATGTATATAAATATGTATATACATGTATTGCCATAACAATGGTACATAATGGAATAAATTTATTTAAACAAATTTGGGTCCCTTGATGGCATACAAGTACATGTAAAGACAGACGCGTATAGCTGCCTATATATACAAAACTTGTACGCAACTGCGTGCACATCATTTACGAGAGAGAGAGAGAGAGAGAGAGAGAGAGAGAGAGAGAGAGAGAGAGATCCCTGTCGTTGAAATATGTGCCTAAAATAACAGCATTATATATATAGTGCCAGATTATGATTTAATCAACCTCGCATCATGATGGCCATTCGATGAAATTTACAGTCCCTTTTGAATTTCAAATTATTAACATCATGCCGAATATCACTTTATAATGTATAGCCTATATGTAGGGTATGTAGTAGACGGATTAAGATATTTTTTGTTATCAGTACCATTTACCATAGTAATAGTACACCAATTGAAAACATCTATTTAAAACAATTTGTAGAAGGAATGTAAAGTTAGTCCTAGTTGGCTACTCGCGGCTGGCATAATAAAACACTTCAGAAGTTCGTTATATTTTGGAAATCGACAAGAACCCCCTGTTTCTGTGATTTCATTGCAAAAATCAAATGTGCCCCCATCAGGGCTTTGCCTTGATCAATGCGGCCCCCAGCTAGACCACTTGCCATACCGGTACTTTGCGTAGACCTAGGCTACATCTGGCTACGTGCTATTCGCTGAAAGAGCAACAAACAAAATAATATGAGAAGAACGTCAAAATTAATAGCAGCAACATGTCGACATATCCGTGTTTGTTATTTTTTCATATCTCCCCTTTTCAATTAGATTATGTATGTTTATTCTAAATTTACAGATAATTTTTCTTTGCATTGCACTACGTCTAGACCTAGTCATGTTCTAGGTTGCCTTTCCTCCATTCAAAATTGTGTGGAGAAAAAAGAATTGTTAGGCCTACATGAGATATCTCTTTAAGTGAAGGAGATATCTCTCAAAGTAAGAGATATTTCTCAGAGTAAAAGAGATATATCTTTAAGTGAAAGAGATATCTCTCTAAGTGAAAGAGATATTTCTTAAAGTGAAAGAGATATCTCTAAAGTAAAAGAGATAGCTCTCTAAGTGAAAGAGATATCTCTCTAGATGAAAGAGATATCTCTCTAAGTGAAAGAGATATCTCTTCTTTAGAGAGATATCTCTTAATCTTAAGAGATATCTCTCATTTTAAAGAGATATATCTTTAAAATAAGAGATATCTTTAATTTAAAGAGATATCTTATTTTTCGAATAAATAGTAAAAGGGCTTGCCATATACATGTCTTTTATGTCTCTTATCATAATTGTTTTTTGTATATCGTTCCCTGTGAGTCCATAATTGGTCAATAAATCAATTCAATAAATATAATAACATATTATTTCAAATAGTTACACATTTTATAACATTATTTCAAATAGTTACACATTTGTGCGGATATTTTGCATTTCATGTTTTATCGAGCATTAATGAGTTCCGGTGAACGGAAGAGCAGTCATATGACAAGAAGCTGAAGAGGTCTGTCAGACTAGCCTCTAGCTAACTTAGGTTGATTGAAACAAAAGTAACAATGAATTCAGCATTTCAAAAGAAAAATCATATGGCAGTTCGAGAGTAGGCCTGTCTGTTAACTTGCTGATTGAAACGGAAGTGAAAAGCGACAGCAAATTCAGTACACCGCTCAACGTAGAAAAATGACTGTCCGTCTTGGTATCAAAAGTTTCGTCTTTGGTATTTATGTGGTCGGAATTGCAATATTGCCAATATTCCACACATTCGAGAAAATTCCAGATGTCACTAAAGCCGATTTCAACAAAATTTACTCATCTTCCATCAACACTACGAATGAAGCCATTTACGAATTCACTTACAGTGAAATGAAAAATAGGGTAAGTATTTAGAAATGATTAGTAGGTTTTAAAGTATGAGGTCTAACGCATCAAATGTATTCAGAGACTGCAGTATATGCATTTGCATATGAAATTTATTGAATTCTTTTGCTTTTGAATAATATTTTGAATTGATATTATATGAATAAACATGTCAGTGTGACTGACAACATGAATATTCATTGGCAGGAATAACAATGGAATAAAGTGACAAATTTCTTATTAATTTGTTAAAACTGATAACATGGAAAATTCTAAGGGCAAAGTTAAATATTTTCAAATTTAAGAACATATGCAATATTTTTGACATTTTCTCTAAAATTATTTTTTCCTCTCCACGATATGAATTAAGAGTTCTTGTATGATTTCCAAAATAGTAATTCAAATTTAGATTGTAGTCACGGCACCAAATGTAACAGGAAAGGAGAAAATGCAATGAACCAGACTGGGATTTGAACCTGGACCCCCTGAATCTCTAGTCAGGTGCTCTACCAACTGATCAAGCTGGCCACTGGCGATCGATTCAGTCTGACTGCTACATTTATCATACTTTTAATATTGGCATTGGTAGCACAGTGGTTAGATCACCTAACTAGTGATGAAAGGGTCCCAATGATTTTTCTCCCCTTCTTTGTTACAGTAATGTCCATTTATACTACTCACTGTAATGACAACAACCAGGAACTATTAAAATATGCTAACTCTAAAACAGACATGGTAATATGCCCCAAATTGTTTTGTAGAAACAAGGAGGAATGCACGTGAAGTCACGCAAAATTATGTATTACTGCGAAATGTCGTGTCTGTCCTTAAAATAGGTCTACTATTCTGCAAAATATTCCACATCTGAAACATATCTAATGTAGATTACCTTCTCTGGGCCCAGTTGCACGAAGATGAGTTAAGTTTAACTGATAGTTATAACGTCTAGTTCATGCTATGTAAATGTAAGAGTTAATGGGAAGTTAACTATCTGTTAAAGTTAACTAACCGTCATGCAATGCTTTGTTTGCCTGTGTATATTGAGGGTGGTGGTGGTGTATAAAGGATATTTAGAATTTTTAAATAAGAACAAACTTATAGACATGATGAAGTAAGGGTTGTTAATGCTTTTGATAACCGTAACAGTTGTCTTTTATGTATGTATTTTCATAAAGCCATGCAGGTGGGTAAAAGAAGAAGTGTATCTATTTCCCACTGTTTAGATGCATGTTAAATAGTGTTGTCACGATGATCGATTTTTAATCGATAATCAATCGGAAAGGTTGTTGATTTTCAACAATTGATTTGAGATTTCATAATCGATTATAACCGATTATAATACAGTATTAGTACCTATTTTAATTCAAATAAAAGCTTTCCAGTCTTTTTACAACTGTTCAAGTTCTGTCTTTGTCCGCCTTGTTAACATGCTAAAAGTGAGGTATAGTACAGTAGGAGTCGGTTCTGGATCCTCATAAGTCTTCTTACAATGTCAAAAATAAATATCAAATTCATTGTATTAATGAAACAAAATGTATTTACATATTGACAGTGATACAGTTATTTTGAATTTTTCCAAAAGTAATTTATCACCGATTATAATCCGGAATAATACGGATTGATCAGATAGGGTTTCTCAATTATATGTAAAAAAGTCTGTTGTTTGGAAACACTGGTTTCCGTAAAAAGCAGAGTGCAGTCGGGGCGCCCTCAATGAAAACCCTCGATTCATTGATTGAATAACAATTTTGTTTAACATCCCTTTCGAGAATATTTCACTCATATGGAGACGTCACCACTGCTGGTGAAGGGCTGCAAAATTTGGGCCTATGCTCGGCGCTTATGGCCATAGAGCAAGGAGGGATCTTTATCGTGCCACATCTGCTGTGACACGGGACCTCGGTTTATGCAGTCTTATCCGAAGGACCGCCCCATTTAGTCACCTCTTACGACAAGCAAGGGGTAGATATCTACTGAGGACCTATTCTAACCCGGATTCCCATAGGATTAAAAACCCTCGATATGGAAAGATTTGCAAGAAAGTATATATAGTAAACAGTTGTTTCATTTGGTTTTCCAGATTCAAATAAATCTTGTGCATATGAAAATTCCAACATTTTACTTGACTCAGAAAAGTTAACATTTAAGTGAATGATAATTAAGATTTTCATTATCTAAAAGACGTGTATAGTAATATACACACTATAGTGACTACATACAGTGAGTGTCAATGATCTTGAAATTTTAATGTTACTCATTTATTATAATTTTTAATGCAAAAAGTTTCCAATCCGATTATATGCCGATCATCGATCGGTTACAGTCATCCAATGCTACCGATTAATCGATTATGATTTCCAACCGATTTGACAACACTAATGTTAAATATATGTGTATTATGTTTAAGAGCACTTCCCCTGTCCTGTTTACAGATAACAAATTTAACCTTGTATATGATAAGAAAGGAAGGTCTCATATTGACCTGTATTTATGATAGATATTTCCTGTTCAGAGTTTGTGGTATGAAAGAGCTGTTCATTGACAGTTTGTTTCAGGTTTAATTCACATGTAGATATGTGTACCATCATATATCTAATACTGACAATGACTTAAGGATAAGGATTGTATTGTTTGTTACTTTAATATATTCTCTGCATACTTCCTTGTAAAACAACATGTCATTTAACCAGCTGTTTCTTTGAAACAAGTTTAGAATTTCTTTCTTTCTCAAACTCTCAAATTAGAAAATCTCAAAATTATTAACAGAAAACTTTCCTTGGTTGAAAGACATGCCCATGACAGGAGACAATACGCCAGTTTCAAGATACGAACTCTTCTGTGTAGGAGGTGCATTTAGTGGGACTTTGAATGACTAAGTGGGATAGAAAGGGCATACAGTCAGCGAGGAAGATGATAAAATGTATTCAAAGCGGCTTCTCTTTTAATATGTAAATGTGGGAAATACAAAATACTATCGAAAGAAATGTTTTACTAAAGTGGAAACATAAAAACAATGTCATATTTGCAAGTAATGTCTTTGATATGGTACTTATGACCAACGGAATAACGTGATATGATAAGAATTTTATGTTTTTAATTACTCCCTAAATACTTATAACTTACTTAGTTTGTGTATCAGTCGAATTTGGGTGATCTAACAGTGTAAGAGAAACTTACTGAGTACATTCACTTATGCAGTGATGAACATTAGTCCCACTCCCGCGTGTAAACAAATTGTTTCGTGCCTCACTATATACGAGAGTTCTCCAAAGGGAAATAACTCGGGTGTATCTCGAAACCGGCGTATTACAAGACTTTTTTCTTGGTAAACATCAACAATGTTTGAAAACTCTGTGTTGATAGACAGGAACCTTATTATGATTATGGACTCCCCAGACAGTAAGAAACAGTATAACAGGCAACATTGATTTGTTGATTTAATTGTGCCCATATAATATTTCTTCAATGATATTCATGTTAAAAAGTAAAATTCCTGTGAAATAAATTATGTTTGCATGAAGGGATTGAAATATGCCCTGTCAATAAAGACAAATGCTTTCATCAATTCTTACATTGTGATTGACAGACCACTGCTTTAAGGATCACCACTGAACTAGTATCTAAAGACTATGTCAAAGGATTTCCTACAATTGTTGTGGTTCGACAGCAGCAGAGAACATTATCATGGACAATACCAATGTATTTGGAATACAGGTATGGAATGGAAGTTTAGAAATCCTCAGGCAGAGTAGTGGGGATGTTGGTGACATGGCTGTTTGTTGTTCATATATTGGTGTATTTGTTATGATGTATGTTCATTGGTCTGCTCTTCAATGTGTACCATATTTAAACATTTCTTATAGCTAACTGGGGGTGGGGTGGGCGGTGATTGGGGGGGGGGGTGTCTGGGCCCAAACCTTGCAAAAATAAATCATATAATTTTTAAAATCTTTCTTGTATCCAGATATCTTGTTGTCTATTGACAAATCATTCCATGATAAGTATGGAAATCTGTACCAAATCATGAAGTTTGTGAGGCTTTGTCAGGAATTCTGGTGCTAGGCTGGGGCTTTTTTGACTAATATAGTAAAAGTGTCTGATATTGTGAAACATCGTGCACATGCATACTAGTAAATTCAGAGGAATAATAAGCATGGAGTCTCTACCAAAATTGTAATATTTGGGGCTCCTGGGTAAGGGTTTGAGATTTCTATTTGAATTATACAATGAGAATCTTTTAATTTATAAAAAAATATTTTTTTTGCCACTTGATGTCCAGTAAACAAACCAGGCTCCGGGATCATGAAACTGTCTTAAACTTTAAGACAGTTTCATGATCCCGGAGCCAGGTGCATAGTTAAAGTTCTTACAGACAAAGCTTGTGTGGTATATATATACTGTCTAGGAAACCAGCTTGTTGGTCTGTTAAACTTGGTTTCAATGTCTGTCTAGTTTGTCTTTCCATCATTCTTGGTGGATCATATTTTGCAATGGAGAGGCATTATAGGGCCATATTTATTTCAAAGGTTGCTTATAACCAGATAATGTGTCATGACCTTGAACTAAAGTCACTTGTCCAAAGTCAAGGTCACTCATAATGCTTCTAAAAATCTGAGTACAAACTTGTGAGATAGAGAAAATATATGCGGAAATTATTAGCAACATAACTAAATCTCAGAATAGACCAGTGAAGAGACATTGGAAGCTGATATTAGACACAAAGGTTGCTTATACAAGTTGCTTGTGTAAGATGGTGTGTAATTACTCTTCACAGATTCCGTTTGTCAGTGGTTTTTCATTTTGCAGTTCAGTTTATGAATTAGAAGAAGAATGAAGATACACAAAATTATTCTATTTTTATGCCCCCCTTTGAAAAAGAGGGGGCATATTGTTTTGCAACTGTTGGTCTGTCAGTCGGTCTGTCGGTCAGTTGGTCTGTAGACCATGTGTTGTCCGCTCAATATCTTTCGACCCCTTTGCTTGATAACAACCAAACTTAGTACAGGGGTTGCCCCTGGAGAGTAGATGATCCTTATTGATTTTCAGGTCACATGGTCAAAGGTCAAGGTCAAACTGCAGGTCTTTACCCCATGTGGTAGACCATGTGTTGTCCACTCAATAACTTTTGACCCCTATGCATGATAACTACCAAACTTGGTACAAGGGTTGCCCTTGGAGAGTAGATGATCCCTATTGACCTTCAGGTCACATGGTCAAAGGTCAAGGTCAAACCTCTGGTCTTAAGCTTAACCATGTGTTGTCCGCTCAATATCTTTTGACCCCTGTGCTTGATAATAGCCAAAATTGATACAGAGGCTTTCCTTAGAGAGTAGATGATCCCTATGGATTTTCAGGTCACGTGGTCAAAGGTCAAGGTCAAACTGCTGGTCTTAACCCCATGTGGTAGACCATGAGTTGTCCGCTCAATATCTTGAGAACCATTCACTTGATTGTAATGATATTTCATATGTGGGTTGGTTATAAAAAGAAGAGGACCTCTATTGTTTTTCAGGTCAAAAGGTTAAAGGTCAAGGGTCAATCTACTCTGGACATAGGAATATACTGTCCGCTCAATATCTTGAGAACCCTTTGCTTGACAGACATCAGACTTGGTACACTGGTACATCATCAGGAGAAGATGACACCTATTGATTTTGAGGTCACATGGTCAAGGGTCAAACTGGACATAGGAATATATTGACCACTGAATGTCTCAAGACTCCTTTGCTTGACAGACATCAAACTTGGTACACTGGTATATCTTCAGGAAAAGATGACCCCTAATGATTTTGAGGTCGCATGGTCAAAGGTCAAGGGTCAAACTGGACATAGGAATACACTGTCTGTTCAATATCTTGAGAACCCTTTGCTTGACAGACATCAAACTTGGTACACTGGTACATCATCAGGAGAAGATGACTACGAATGAATTTGAGGTCACATGGTCAAAGGTCAAGGGTCAAACTGGACATAGGAATATACCGTCCCTTCAATATCTTGAGAACCCTTTGCTTGACAGACATCAAACTTGGTACACTGGTACATCTTCAGGAGTTGATGACCCCTATTGATTTTTAGGTCACATGGTCAATCCACTCTTGACATAGGAAGATATTGTCTGCTCAATATTTTGAATTGATGATACTACTCTCAATTAAATGATGTGTGTGTGTATAACCCTTTTCAATTTTGCACCATGGGGGGCATATGTGTTTTACAAACATCTCTTGTTTTGAGAGAAAGTTACATCTTGTGTTTTTATGCAATTGTTTTAAGTAAAATTATATGCACAGTTACACATACTATTTCTACATGTTTGTTTTTCAAAGTGGAAAATGTTGCTCATGAATTGCATGTCTATGTTTCAGTGATGATGCTACTCCGTATGAGACAGTGAGCCGCACTTTGTGTCCACTGGATGCGAGTCATAGGTCAGAGAAACCAGAAGAACTGAACTTCTTTGTAGACTTTTCAACCTTTAGTAAGGATCCACTAAATTTTACATTAAAAGCAACAAAAGTGGAAGATTTTCAAGTCAGGTAACAATGTGATTCATATGTATTTTTATAATGTAAAGGTGCATTTTATGTGTTGATATACAGACCCTGAAGCGTACTACTACACCAGTGGAATGGTGAATGGTTTGGGATCGAACAGTTTTGTTGGGGGAACAAACACTGAATGGTTTGAACGGAACGATTCTCAGCGAGAAATCAATGGTTTGAGATTGGGAACAAATGATTCTCATTGATAACGGAATGCTTTGGTCTAAGATGGGAATGAACAGTAAATGGCCTCAATTTCAAATTCAGCATTTCGGACACTTTTGGTACTTTTTTTCATATTAAATAGACATTGCGGGAAAGAGAGATGTTACTTGCCAAAATAAAAGTTTATTTTGATTAATATTTTAAAAAGGAAGGAAGGGGGATGGAAGTGAATTTATACATACAATTATGCATGCTTTAAATTCCACCAGGGGATATTTTCATTTATGTATTGTAATCAATCGAAAACAACCTCACACCTTTAGAAATTGATAAAAATCGAATTGCATCATTTCAGGCTAGGCCTGATTTCAATATTATATAATGTAACATTGTCACTCTTTACTAAAATGTAATGATTTTTTTTAATTACTTAATGCACAGGTAATTTTAAAGAGGAATTCAGTTTGTACATGTATTACACATATTTTTGCAACCATTGGTAACCTTTTAATCAAGGGCTCATATAGGTGGAGTTTGCGTGTTAACTATAGTCTAGTGCGGAAGTTTAGTTTACGCATGTCTAGTCAACTAGTGCACGCAAACAAAGTTTAGTTTAGTCCAGAAATTAAAATATGGCTCTCTGCAACAAATCAGTTGTGGAATTGTCAATTTTGGAAAGTAGTTTTCCCAAAATTGTGAATGATTTAATTTAGAATAGTTTTTTAATTGCATTTGTTAAGCTCGCTTTCTAAGTGGAGAACGACTGACTTCGATATCAATTGTTGTATATTTCTGCTAACATGCTCAAACTACTTTTCACACTTTGTGCGCCATCTTTGAACTAGACCACTAGTGCGTGATAGAATAGTTAGTAATTTTCGACTAGACTCTTTCACTTCCAGCAAACTAAAGCACGTTCGGGTGAACTATAGTTTTACTTTTGTGACTATAGTTTGCAATCGAACTCCACTAAAGCTATACAAATATACCTTCAGTGTATATAGCGTGTTAAACCATTTGAAATTTTTTATCATATGCATATTCAGAATAAATGTATCCAAAATGAATAGATCAATACATGTGCATGTAATTTAATGATAAATGATAATTAAGGATTTTAATTTGAAAATTGTTAATAATAATTAATTTTAATAAAAAATGATTTATTTTGCATTTAAACCTGATAGGAGGGGAATATCCTCATTGTTTCAATATCATGGTGACTAATTATCATGTTTGTTGATGGTACACGTACAAGTAAAGATACCCATTCAATACACGTACATTAAAAAGGCTTTGAAGACACCTGCCAAAGTTTAAAGAAGGATATCAATTAAGCCAATGTCACCTGAGATGGGGGCCTGAGATGGACTCTGTGTCCACTCTCCCAGACTAGTACACCATTACTCTAGCAGCTCATAGTATCTTGATCACTTCATACCTTCTTTTAATGATGACACCACACCAATTGAAATTCTAACAAGTAATTTAAATATTTCAATTTTCCAGCATTTTCACCCTTCTTAAAGTAGATTTTAGAATTTGACAGTTTATTTGTTTTTAAATCCCTTATTGAAAAAAAAAATTTTAAATCCCAACTGCACAAACTTTTTCTTTTCATCAACAGTAACTTTATCGTTACTCATTTATTTATGTACTGGTTTCAAAATAAAATATAATCCATTTTCACATATTTTTTTCAAGTAAGTTGATGTCTGTTCACAATCTTGATGAAAGTAAATTTGCCTTTTACCCCAAAATAAATGTATGCTCTGTCCTGTCGTGATGAACTGGTAATTTGTCTGTAGATTTTTATGGATTTGAACTGCAGAACTCTCTACCCTTGTACAACTTTTAAAATATTGTGTCGAATCAAGAGCGATAGTCTTCTTCCATCTTGACGGAGCACCATGTTGACCTACCATAACAAACTGATGTGCGAGTTCCAAATGACTATGCAGGAATAAACACTTTGAGGAAATGAACGCTTTGAGGGAACAAACGGTTTTAGATGATAATGGAACACTTTTGTCTTGGAACGGAATGCGGAACGGTTTGAACGGAATGGTTTGATGTGGGAACAGAAGAGTTCTTATTGGGAATGGAACGGTTCAAATGGTGTAGTAGCACGCTTCAGGGTCTATAGCATTAAATTTTATTTTAAAAAATTCACATATTTTTAATTTTATGAATATAAGTCATGAGTCATTTTTATTTCAGTGTTTGGTAGAAAAAAAAACTCTTCCAGGAATACTCTCCATTTATGAATGTGTGGGGTTTTCCACAAAGACTTTGCCTTGGTTATAACATTGTTGATAGTTATTCTACAAAATGTATATACAATTATAAACCAAAAAGTTTAAATTGACAGTTGATCTTGTCTACTGTATGTATTTATCAGTATTGGTGTCCCAAAGGAGATTGAAATCACTCCGTCAGAGCCAAAGTTCTACATGTACTCATTCCCAGAGGGGATCGACACAGTAATGGTTCATGCTACATCAAAGGATGAGAGCTGTGCCGTGATGTCCATTCAAAAAATACAGGTAAAACTAGCAGAAAATTCTTCAACTGGTCTTTCGAAATGTGTATTTATTTGTATCGGATTCTCTGTATTTCTGTTATGTCACAACACAATCTAATTAAATTAAGCTGTTTTGAATCTGATACCACCTCAAATTCTAAGCGGATTCAAAACAGCTAATTTTGATTAGATTGGTCATGACAAAAACCATTTGACTGATCTTTTGAAATGCATAATAATATTCAATGTATTTTGACAGTTTCAATGAGTTCTATTGATGATTGTTACAGTGTCCGGTGTATGATTTGAATACTAATGTGGAGTTTGAAGGAAAGTACCAAACAATGACCAAACAGGCTGCTATTCAGATACAGGTAAGTACCAAACAATGACCAAACAGGCCACTATTCAGATACAGGTAAATACTTTTGTTTCAATTAAAATATGAAATGCAAATCAGTGATTTTATGTGAAAAGAAAAGACAGTGCTGTATAATCGGAGTTATAACAAATAGGATTGGAGGATGCATTATGTGAAGTCTTTGTAATAATCATTATGGTACAATGTATATACAATGTCATATTTTGATTTTCACTAATAAAGAACTGCTGTCTTACAGAAAGCTGATTACCCCAGACAGGCTTTCTATGTGGTATTTATTCTGAAGCCTCTAGACAAGGATTGTTCCTCCCAACTAGAAGCCATCTTACCCGCAGGAGTCAAGCGGGCAAAGAATGTGACACTGGAAATCAAGAAAACCATAAGTGGTAGGACCAGACAGACGAGATTCATGTCACAAACAAGATTTATATGATAATCAAACAAGATTAATATAAAACAAACAAGATTCATATACCTTAATATATTGCACTTTTTCTCTAGAATTTTATTTTGTGAGAAAGGGGTACATATTATATATACCGCTAGAGGGTTTTTTTTTTACCTATATTACTTTTTTCAAGTGATTTCATCACCACAATAACCCACAGATAAAACTTTGTATTTAGATTTCCTTTTTCTTGTTCGCTCACCTGAGCCAAAGGCTCACGTGAGCTTTTCTGATCAAAATTTGTCAGTTGTCTGTCGGCGTCGTAAACTTTTCACATTTTCGACTTCTTCTCAAGAACCACTGGGCCAATTTCAACCAAACTTGCCACAAAGCATCCTTGGGAGAAGGGCTTTCAAGTTTGTTCAAATGAAGGGCCATGTCCCTTTCAAAGGGGAGATAATCACAAAAATGCAAAAATAGGGTGAGGTCATTTAAAAATCTTCTCAAGAACCACTACGCCAGAAAAGCTGAAATTTACATGAAAGCTTCCTGACATAGTGCAGATTCAAGTTTGTTCAAATCATGGCCCCCGGGGGGTTGGATGGGCCACAATAGGGGATCAAAGTTTTACATACTAATATATAGGAAAAATCTTCTTCTCAAAAACTGCTGAGCCAGAAAAGCTGAGATTTACATGAAAGCTTTCTGACATAATGCAGATTCAAGTTTGTTCAAATCATGGCCCCCGGGGGTGTGATGGGGCCACAATAGGGGATCAAAGTTTTACATACAAATATGTAGGATAAATCTTTAAAAATCTTCTCAAGAACCACTGAGCCAGAAAAGCTGAGATTTACATGAAAGCTTCCTGACATAATGCAGATTCAAGTTTGTTCAAATCATGGCCCCCGGGGGTAGGATGGGGCCACAATAGGGGATCAAAGTTTTACATACAAATATACATGTATAAGGAAAATCTTTAAAAATCTTAAGAACCACTGAGCCAGAAAAGCCGAGATTTACATGAAGGCTTTCTGACATATCTCAGATTTCAGTTTGTCAAAATCATGCCCCCCAGGGGTAGGATGGGGTCTCAAGGGGGATCAAAGTTTTGCATACAAATATATAGGGTTTCAAATCTTTAAATATGAGCCAAGGTGACTCAGGTGGGCCTCTTGTTTTTCACCTGTATTAGGCCGTATTATATTTTTAAAAGTGAAAATCAATCTTTAGAAAAATTTTGCATGACCATAAAATCGTAGAAAATGTGATACTTATAATATGTAAATAATCAAATTATCATGAAACAGCCATTTAGTATTAATTTGACCAGTATAGTCATCATCTCAAAGTATGTCGCTATTCAAAGATGTTTAGGCCAAGAGATGTTTACAAAAAGCCTTGCCACATGATAAAAACTAAAATAACAATGCGAGGTTGAAAATTATTTGCCACTAAAAGGTTAAATGACTGTAAGGTTTATGAATAGTATTCAGTGAAATGTTAAAGTGGGAACTTTGAATAACTTTTCTTATACA